>NW_026608153.1:0-85213 GCF_029499605.1 Hyla sarda | reverse complement strand
TTTACAGCGGTTCTGCCATAAACGCAAAAAATACCCACATGTGATCCTATTTTGGAAATTACACCCCTCACGGAATGTAACAAGGGGTATAGTGAGCCATAAAATAAAATTTCACTAAAATGCTAGTTACCCAAAATTTTTCATTTTCACAAGGGAAAATAGGAAAAAAGCCCCCCACAATTTGTAACCCCATTTCTTCTGAGTATATAAATACCCCATATGTGGATGTAAAGTGCTTTGTGGGCGAACTGCAATGATCAGAAGAGGAGCGCCATTGGGAATTTGATGAGAAAATTTGTCCGGAATTGAAGGCCACGTGTGTTTACAATGTGCCAGAACAATGGACCCCTCCCACATGTGACCCCATTTTGGAAACTACACCCCTCACGTAATGTAATAAGGGGTACAGTGAGCATTTGCGCCCCACAGGTGTCTGACAGTTTTCTGGAACAGTGGTCCGTGAAAAGAAAAAATTTAATTTTGCATTTGCTCAGCCCACTGTTCCAAAGATCTGTCAAACTCCAGTGGAGTTGAAATACTCACTGCACCTCTTATTAAATTCTGAGGGGTGTAGTTTCCAAAATGGGGTCACATGTGGGGGGGTCCACTGTTCTGGCACCACTGGGGGCTTTGTAAACGAACATGGCCCCTGACTTCCATTCCAAACAAATTCTTTCCAAAAGCTCAATGGCGCTCCTCCTCTTGAGCATTGTAGTGCGCCAGCAGAGCACTTGAAGTCCACACATGGGGTATTTCCATACTCAGAAGAAATGGGGTTACAAATTTTTGTTTTTAATTGTTTTTTGGGGGAAAAAACTGCATTTTAGTGATTTTTTTTTTCTCATTAACACATCCAACTTTAACAAAAAGTCGTGAAATACCTGTGAGGTGTTAAGGCTCTCTGTACCCCTTGTTACGTTCCTTGAGGGGTGTAGTTTCCAAAATAGTATGCATGTGTTTTTTTGTTTTTTTGCAGTTCTGGCACCATAGGGGCTTCCTAAATGTGACATGTCCCCCAAAAACCATTTCTGCAAAATTTGCTTTCAAAAAGCCAAATGTGACTCCCTCTTCTGAGCATTATAGTTTGCCCGCATAGCAATTTACATCATAACATGGGGTGTTTCCATGCTCAAGAGATGGGGTTACAAATTTTGGGGGGCATTTTCTCCATTGCCTTTTATAAAAATGGTAGATTTGGGGAAAAAACTGCACTTTAGTGAGAATTTTTTTTTTTCATTTACACATCTGACTTTAAGGAAAAGTCATCAAACACCTGTGGGGTGTTAAGGCTCACTGGACCCCTTGTTAAGTGCCTTGAGGGGTGTAGTTTCCAAAATGGTATGACATGTGGGGGGTTTTCTGCTGTTCTGGCACCGTAGGGGCTTCCTAAATGTGACATGCCCCCCAAAAACCATTTCAGAAAAATTCACTCTCCAAATTCCCATTGTCGCACCTTCCTTTCTGAGCCCTCTACTGCGCCCGCTGAACACTTGACATACACATATGAGATATTTCCTTACTCGAGAGAAATTGGGTTACAAATTTTGAGAGGATTTTTCTCCTTTTACCTCTTGTAAAAATTAAAAAACTGGGTCTACAAGAACATAAGTGTATAAAATGAAGATTTTGAATTTTCTCTATTTGGCTGTTATTCCTGTGAAACGCCTAAAGGAGGGTTGGACCTGAGGAAGAGGGGAGCCTGTCCCTTTGTAAAGCGTAGTCCCTTGTACATGTTCTGAATAAAGTATGTTCTTACTTACCATCGGCTTCTGAAATTCTACTCTGCCGCACTAGTGAGCGCCACTACAGGTTTGCTTCTTCATTGCCATTATATCTTCCACGTTGACCGTCCTGTGAGACGGGAGGATCCAGGCTGCACACCGTGACCACCGACCCACACCAGCTGGGCTCCCAAAGCAACCACAGATGTTATGCTCTTAGAATAACATTACCAGGTGAGCACATTCTATTGTGATACCCTACTCCTTTGTTGGTTAGGATAACGGCACAGATATGGGCGCATTGTCCTTTTTTGTTTATCATACTCCACCTAAAGCGTTAACGCACTTACTGAATGTCATTTTGAATACTTTGAGGGGTGCAGTTTTTATAATGGGGTCATTTGTGGGGTATTTCTAATGGGAAGACCATTCAAATCCACTTCAAACCTGAACTGGTACATGAAGAAAAATTCAGATTTTGAAAATGTTGTGAAAAATTGGAAAATTGCTGCTATACTTTGAAGCCCTTTGTCTTCCAAAAGTAAAAACATGTCACCTTTATGATGCAAACAGGAAGTAGACATATCGTATTTGTGAATCAATATATAATTTATTTGGAATATCCATTTTCCTTATAAGCAGAGAGCTTCAAAGTTTGAAAAATGCAAAATTTTCTATTTTTTCATCAAATTTGGGAATTTTTCACCAAGAAATGATGCAAGTATCGACAAAATTTTACCACTAGCATAAAGTAGAATGTCATGAAAAAAAATATCTCGGAATTAGAATGAAAGGTAAAAGTATCCCAGAGTTATTAATGCTTAAAGTGACAGTGGTCAGATGTGCAAAAAACGCTCTGGTCCTACACTGAAAATTGGCCTGGTCCTTAAGGGGTTAAGAACCAAGCCCATTTTCACCTAAACCCCTTAAGGACCAGGGGGTTTTCAGTTTCTGCACTTTTGTTTTTCCTCCTTACCTTTAAAAAAATCATAACCCTTTTAATTTTGCTCCTAAAAATCCATATGATGGCTTATATTTTTGCGCCACCAATTCTACTTTGTAATGACATCAGTTATTTTACCCAAAAATCTACGGCGAAATGCAAAAAAATCATTGAGACAAAATTGAAACAAAAAACGCCTTTTTGTAAATTTTGGGGACTTCTGTTTCTACGCAGTAAATTTTTCGGTAAAAATGACACCTTTTCTTTATTCTGTAGGTCCATACGATTAAAATGATACCCTACATATAGCGGTTTGATTTTGTCGTACTTCTGAAAAAAATAACTACATGCAGGAAAATGTATACGTTAAAATTTGTCACTTTCTGACCCCTTTAACTTTATTATCTTAACGCGTATGGGGCGGTATGAGGACTAATTTTTGGGTCTGTGATCTGAAGTTTTTAGCGGTACTTGATCACTTTTTATTCATTTTTTCCTGATATAAAAAGTGACCAAAAATACACAATTTTGGACTTTTGAATTTTTTTGCGCGTACGCCATTGACCGTGTGGTTTAATTAATTATATATTTTTATAATTCGTACATTTCCACACGCGGTGATATCACATATATTTATTTACAGTTTTTTTTTATGGGAAAAGGGGGTGATTCAGACTTTTATTAGGGGAGGTGTTAAATGATCTTTATTCACTTTTTTTTTTCCACTTTTTTTTTTTGCAATGTTATAGCTCCCATAGGGACCTATAACACTGCACACACTGATCTATTACAGATCACTGGTTTCTCATAAGAAACCAGTGATCAATGATTCTGCCGCCTGACAGCTCATGCCTAGATCTCAGGCACTGAGCAGTCATTCGGCAATCGGACACCAGGAGGCAAGGTACGAGACCCTCCTTGTGTCTAATAGCTGTTTGGGACGCCGCGATTTCACCGCGGCGATCCCGAACAGCTCCCTGAGCTAATGGCATGGTTTCACTTTAGACGCAGCGTTCAACTTTGAACGCCGGGTCTAAAGGGTTAAAAGCGTGCAGCACCGCGATCACTGCCACGTGCTATTAGCCACGGGTCCCGGCCGTTGTTAGAGGCCAGGCTTGACCCGCTATGACGTTATAGAAAGGGAAAGGACTCAGGATGTACCGGTACGTCCTTGGTCCTTAAGGGGTTAAGGACCAGGCCGATTTTATGTTTGCGTTTGCGTTTTTCCTCCTCGCCTTCTAAAATCCATAACTCTTTTTTATATTTCCATCTACAGACCCATATAAGGGCTTGTTTTTTGCGTGACCAATTGTACTTTGTAATGAAACCTCTCATTTTACCATAAAATGTACGGCGAACCCAGGAAATTTTAATGAAAACCCAAATTTTGCACATTTCGGAGGGGTTCGTTTTCAGTGTACAATTTACGGTAAAAATTATGTGTTGGTCAATATGATTAAAATGATACCCATGGCTAGATACTTTTAGATTTTTTTTTTAAGCGTACAAAAATAAAAAAAACTTTTTGTTCAAAATCAGTAATCTAAAATCGCCCTATTTTGACCACCTATAACTTTTTAATTTTTCCGTATATAGGGCGGTATGAGGGCTCATTTTTTGCGCCATCTACTTTTTTAAGATACCACATTTGCATATATAAAACTTTTAAATCATTTAATTTTTCTTTTAAATAAAATGCGACAAAAAAGCATAATTTTTGGACTTTTTTTTTAATTTACGTTTACGCCATTCACCGTACGGGACCATTAACATTATATTTTGATAGTTCGGACATTTACGCATGCGGCAATACCAAATATATAAAAAAAAAGTTTTCGCCTTTTGAGGGTAAAATGGGGGAAAAACTGACAATTTTCATTTTTATTGGGGGAGGGGATTTTTCACTTTTTTTAAATTTTATTTTTACATTTTTCAACTTTTTTTTTTTTACACTTTTTATGTCCCCAAAGGGGACTATCTATAGCAATCCTTTGATTGCTAATACTGTGCAGTGCCATCGGTGATCTTCTGCTCTGGTCTGCTCGATCTCAGACCAGAGCAGAAGACTCCGGGAGACGGCCGGAGCCAGGTGAGGGGACCTCTGGCCGCCATGCTGGATGATCGGATCGCCGCGGCAGCGCTGCGGGTGATCCGATCATCCATTCCATGTACCGCAATGCCGCAGATGCCGTGATCTGTATTGATCACGGCATCTGAGGGGTTAATGGCGGACATCCGTGCGATCACGGATATCGGCCATTACGGGCCGTGTATGATGCGAGCACCGTTCCGATGCTCCCGCTCATACACAGGGCGTAAATGTACATCCTGGTGTGGGACGTACATTTACTTCCGTGGTCGTTAAGGGGTTAAATATAATATAAACAGGAAACCTAATATAATAATGTTTAACCCCTTAAGGACTGAGCCCTTTTTCACCTTAAGGACTGAGCCCTTTTTTGCAATTCTGACCACTGTCACTTTAAACATTAATAACTCTGGAATGCTTTTAGTTATCAATCTGATTCCGAGATTGTTTTTTCGTGACATATTCTACTTTAACATACTGGTAAAATTTTGTGGTAACTTGCATCCTTTCTTGGTGAAAAATCCCAAAATTTGATGAAAAAAATGAAAATTTTGCATTTTTCTAACTTTGAAGCTCTCAGCTTGTAAGGAAAATGGATATTCAAAATATATATTTTTTTGGAACACATATACAATATGTCTACTTTATGTTTGCATCATAAAATTGACGTGTTTTTACTTTTGGAAGACACCAGAGGGCTTCAAAGTTCAGCAGCAATTTTCAAATTTTTCACAAAATTTTCAAATTCGATATTTTTCAGGGACCAGTTCAGGTTTGAAGTGGATTTGAAGGGTCTTCATATTAGAAATACCCCATAAATGACCCCATTATGAAAACTGCACCCCCCAAAGTATTCAAAATGACATTCAGTAAGTGTTTTAACCCTTTAGGTGTTTCACAGGAATAGCAGCAAAGTGAAGGAGAAAATTCAAAATCTTCATTTTTTACACTTGCATGTTCTTGTAGACCCAATTTCTGAATTTTTGCAAGGGGTAAAAGGAGAAAATTTATACTTATATTTGTAGCCCAATTTCTTTCGAGTAAGCACATACCTCATATGTCTGTGTTAATTGTTCGGCGGGCGCAGTAGAGGGCTCAGAAGGGAAGGAGCGACAAGGGGATTTTGGAGAGTACGTTTTTCTGAAATGGTTTTAGGGGGGCATGTCACCTTTAGGAAGCCCCTAGGGTGTCAAAACAGCAAAACAAAAACACATGGCATACCATTTTGGAAACTAGACCCCTTGGGGAATGTAACAAGGGGTAAAGTGAACCTTAATACCCCACAGGGGTTTCACGACTTTTGCATATGTAAAAAAAGATATATATTTTTTACCTAAAATGCTTGGTTTCTCAAAAATTTGACATTTTTACAAAGGGTTAAAGCAGAAAATACTCCCCAAAAATTGAAGCCCAATTTCTCCCGATTCAGAAAACACCCCATATGGGGGTGAAAAGTGCTCTGCTGGCGCACTGCAGGTCTCAGAAGAGAAGGAGTCACATTTGGCTTTTTGCAAGCAAATTTTGCTCTGGGGGCATGCCGCATTTAGGAAGCCCCTGTGGTGCCAGGACAGCAAAAAAAAACACATGGTATACCATTTTGTAAACTAGACCCCTTGGGGAATGTAACAAGGGGTAAAGTGAACCTTAATACCCCACAGGGGTTTCACGACTTTTGCATATGTAAAAAAAAATGTATATTTTTTACCTAAAATGCTTGGTTTCTCAAAAATTTTACATTTTTACAAAGGGTTAAAGCAGAAAATACCCCCCAAAATTTGAAGCCCAATTTCTCCCGATTCAGAAAACACCCCATATGGGGGTGAAAAGTGCTCTGCTGGCGCACTACAGGTCTCTGAAGAGGAGTCACATTTGGCTTTTTGGAAGCAAATTTTGCTCTGGGGGCATGCCGCATTTAGGAAGCCCCTGTGGTGCCAGGACAGCAAAAAAAAAAACACATGGCATACCATTTTGGAAACTAGACCCCTTGGGGAATGTAACAAGGGGTAAAGTGAACCTTAATACCCCACAGGGGTTTCACGACTTTTGCATATGTAAAAAAAAATGTATATTTTTTACCTAAAATGCTTGGTTTCTCAAAAATTTTACATTTTTACAAAGGGTTAAAGCAGAAAATACCCCCCAAAATTTGAAGCCCAATTTCTCCCGATTCAGAAAACACCCCATATGGGGGTGAAAAGTGCTCAGCTGGCGCACTACAGGTCTCAGAAGAGAAGGAGTCACGTTTGGCTTTTTGGAAGCAAATTTTGCTCTGGGGGCATGCCGCATTTAGGAAGCCCCTGTGGTGCCAGGACAGCAAAAAAAAACCACATGGCATACCATTTTGGAAACTAGACCCCTTGGGGAATGTAACAAGGGGTAAAGTGAACCTTAATACCCCACAGGGGTTTCACGACTTTTGCATATGTAAAAAAAAATGTATATTTTTTACCTAAAATGCTTGGTTTCTCAAAAATTTTACATTTTTACAAAGGGTTAAAGCAGAAAATACCCCCCAAAATTTGAAGCCCAATTTCTCCCGATTCAGAAAACACCCCATATGGGGGTGAAAAGTGCTCTGCTGGCGCACTACAGGTCTCAGAAGAGAAGGAGTCACGTTTGGCTTTTTGGAAGCAAATTTTGCTCTGGGGGCATGCCGCATTTAGGAAGCCCGTGTGGTGCCAGGACAGCAAAAAAAAAACCACATGGCATACCATTTTGGAAACTAGACCCCTCGGGGAATGTAACAGTGTTACAGTGAGTACTTACACCTCACATGTTTTTTGAACAGTGGGCCATAAAAGTGAAAAATTTGATTTTTTTGCACTATATTGATAGCGTTACCCCAAATGTTTCATTTTCACATTGGGTAATAGGGCAAAAGGCCCCCAAAATTTGAAGAACAATTTTGTCTGAGAAAAAAAATACCCCATATGTGGATGTAAATTGCTCTGTGGACGCACTACAATGCTCAGAATGGAAGGAGTGAAAATTTTGTTGAAATTGAAGTCGGGGGTCATGTGCATTTATAAAGTACCCAACATAAAAAAAAAACACATGTGACACCATTTTGGAAACTACACCCCTCAATGAACACAACAAGGGGTACAGCGGGAAATAACACCTCATAGGTTTTTTGAAAAGTGGGCCATAAATTGAAAAATTTGATTTTTTTTTACAGTAAAATGCTTGGGTTACCCAATTATTAACATTTTCACAAGGGGTAATATGAGGAATTGGGTTACAAATTTTGGAGGGCTTTTCCCCCTGACTATAAAAATACATCCACATATGGGGTAACGTGCTGGACGGGCGCACAACAAGGCTCAGAAGTCATAGAGGTCACTTTGTATTTGTGGCCTATGGCATATCAGTAGCTGACGGTTACATACATTCCGAGGAAAATACAAAAATGAAACGCCCACATGTGAGACCATTACAGAAAGTACCCACCCTGGGGAATGGGTATAGGGGTAAAGAGGACATTTTGAACGCACGGGTGTTTCCTAAATTTATTTTCCAGGAATGGATGAAGGTTAGCTTTTGAAAATTGCAATTTTCAACCTATACTCTGCTTCATTTTTCTGGGAACAACTAACATGTGACTCCGAATTGTCGCCTGGAAATACGACAGAGCTCAGCGAGAACTCTTCACATTTGAGGCGGATGTTTGTTACGGACCTAAAAGTTACATACATTCAGAGGAAAATACAAGAAAGGAACACCCACATGTGAGAATACTACAAACAGTACACCCCCTAGGGAAGGTGTATAGGGTGAAGTGGAGATTTGGAACAGACGGGTGTTCCCTTCATTTATTTTCCAGGAATGGATAAAGAGTACTATGGGGGGAAGAAAATTGCAATTTTAGAACTGATATGCCAATTATTTTCCCAGAATGATGACCCAGAGTACAGCCAAAAGTAAAAAGGATGCCCGCCCCAAACCCTATACTCTGAATCATCATTCTGGGAAGGGGATGTATGGGGCCGTCCCTATTCTGTTACCTCAAATGCGCAACCCGCTCAGGTGGGGAGAGAGAGCGTTGCACATTTGAGGCAACTGCAAACCTCCAATGCTGTTGACTCTGTGTCCCATGACCCATTTTTTAGGGGGAAGAAATAAAAAAAGATATTGGGGGTATTGGGAAAAAGGTGTTTTTTGTCATTTTTTTTTGGGGGGGGGGGTTGGTATAAAATTTGGAAGACAATGTACTCTGGACTGATACATTGGAGTCGAATTTTGGGGAATGAAAATTAGGGCAAAGGATGGAAAATTTAGTACTCCATGGAAGTGTGATACTCCCTGAAGCAGCCTATGCAGAGGCCCGGATGATCGGGGCAAGTGTCGCATTGAGTGGTGGTGTCCTTCCGAATCCCCCTCTTGCGACACACTCTGCATTTCTTCTGAGATCGTCCCTTCTTTCCAGTGTGGGGGATCACACATGGAAAGTGTTGGCCGGGGACGATCCGGGGACCTGAAGTTCCAGAGGTGCTCTGACCCGCTCTTTGGCGGTCACCAAAGATGAGGGCCTTTAGAACTTCCTCTTGGAACTCCAGGTATGTCCCTGTGTTGCCAGCGTACTTGTACAGTACAAAAGCGTTGTACATGGCAACCTGTACCATGTAGACCGCAACTTTTTTGTACCATACGCGTGTTTTCCGCATGGCATTATATGGCTTGAGGACTTGATCAGAAAGATCAACTCCCCCCATATACCGATTGTAGTCCAGAATACAATCGGGCTTGAGGACCGGTCCCACGGTACCTCGCACAGGGACAGGGGTGCTGCCATTCCCATGAATTGTGGTGAGCATAAGGACATCCCTCTTGTCCTTATACCGGACCAACAACAGGTTCTCATGGGAAAAGGCACGGGACTCACCCCGGGGGATAGGAGTCTGCAGGGGATAGGAAGGAAGGCCTCTTTGATTCTTCCGGACTGTCCCACAAGCGACCGTGGATCTGGCGGCGAGGGATGTGAAGAGAGGGATACTAGTATAAAAGTTATCCACGTAAAGGTGGTAACCTTTATCTAGCAATGGGTGCAAAAGGCCCCAAACGATTTTCCCGCTAACACCCAGAGTGGGGGAACAATCTGGGGGTTCAATGCGGGAATCTCGTCCCTCATACACCATAAACTTGCAAGTGTACCCAGAGGTACTCTCGCAAAGTTTATACATCTTCACGCCATACCGCGCTCGCTTGGTCGGGATGTATTGCCGGAAGCTGAGTCTCCCCTTAAAGCTGATGAGAGACTCATCAATAGCGACCTCCCTTCCAGGGACATAGGCCTCCCAAAATCTGGCCCCGAAGTGATTGATGACCGGCCTGATTTTATACAGGCGGTCATACGCGGGATCAGTTCGGGGGGGACATGCCGCATTATCAGCATAATGCAAACATCTCCGAATGGCCTCGAACCGGGGACGTGTCATGGCCATATTGTAGAGCGGGGTCTGGTACAGGATGTCCCCACTCCAATATTGCCTGACACTGGGTTTTTTAAGTAGACCCATATGCAGCACGAGGCCCCAAAAGGTCCTCATTTCGGCTGCATCGACTGGAGTCCAGCCGCCGGGTCTAGCTAAAAGTGAGCCCGGGTTAGCGGCGACGAACTGTTGGGCGTACAGATTCGTCTGTGTAACCATTAGATTAACAAAGTCGTCACTGAAAAAATGACCGAAAAAGTCCTTTTCAGTGAACCCGGCGATGTTAATCTTGATTCCTGAGTCGCCAACAAACTCAGGAATCACGGGCTCGTGGTCCGCTGGCTCGGCCCAGTCAAGTTCTCCGGTACGAGGTACCAGTGACCTTGGCTGGGGGGCTTCACTAGTATGAGCACCAGGGGGACTCATACTAGCATGGGGCACAGGGTCAAGGGCAGAGGAGGTTTGCGGCACGCACGGCGGCGAGTTCGCCGCCTTGGTGGCTCATCATCTGAACTAGATGATGAGGAGGACGATGAAATAAGGAAGGTGGGGTCTTCATCGTCCTCTGAGCAGCTCTCGGTGTCGGAGGCAATTATGGCATATGCCTCCTCCGCCGAAAACGCTCTGCGGGCCATTTCCCTACTCTAATGGGGATACGGGTATGTGTGTGTGGGGGGGAAAACTTTATTGGTGTGTGTGCTGCGTGTGGTGTGGTGCGATATTACCTCCCTAACCCGCCCTAACCCAACCTAACCTAACCTAACTAAACTAACCCGCCCTAACAGAAAAAAAATAAAAAGGCAACTTTTTTTAAAAACAAAAAAGGGACTTTTAGCGCAAAAAAGCCCTACGCCAAAAAAAAGCGTTTATCTAATCAGTGGTGTGCGCACTGATTAGCGCTTGTGGCGGCAGGGGGCACAGAAGTCAGTGGGGGGGTCCGGCCACTCAGCCCAGAACAGTGGCTGGTGGCTTGTACACAGACCCCCACACAAAAAACCCGAAAAATAAAATAAAAAAAACGCTTAACCCCGAAAAAATGCACCCGCCTGAACCCAAAAAAAAAATGCTGATCAGTGATAAATCACTGACAGCGGTGGGACAGGCTGCACACACAGGTACGGTCCGTCCACACAGTACACGCCTGCTACTGGTGGCACGGACCGCCTATGGGTGCAAAAAAAAAATATGCGTTAACCGAAAAAAGTGCCTTTACCACAAAAAAAAACGCTGATCAGTGATAAATCACTGACAGCGGTGAGGCACGCCGCACACACACAGGTAAGGTCCGGCCACACAGTACACGCCTGCTGCTGGTGGCACGGACCGCCTATGGGTGCAAAAAACGCTAGAAAACGCGAAAAAAAGCGCCGGCACCACAAAAAAAAACACTGATCAGTACTACGGGACTGATCAGCGGCGGGTGGGCTCTAACAAACGGTGGCGGACCGCTCTTTTATAACTAAGAGGGTCCGCACACACGCTTAAAAAAAAAAAAAAGATCTTCGCCAAAAAAAGGCTGGCGGCAGACCGCAGCGACCCAGCAGGGCTGGGGTCACGCAGCTAAAGGTGCTACGGACCCACGGACACCCACTGAGGTACGCTGAAAAAAAAAAAATAATAAAAACTTTTTTTTTTTTAACCCTAGCCTGTCCCTACCTAAATCTAAAGCTATCCCTGGGGATTTCTGTGCCAAGGGGCCACAGAAAGGGGGCAAGGGGCACTTTTTTTTACTGAGGGGATGGTGGGCAGCACGGGGCTCCGTCCTGCACACCAGATCTCTCTGAAATGGCGGGCAGAACGGAGCAACATGCTCCTAGCCCACCAGATCCCCTCCCATTACTATGTGATTGGTGTGGCCACTTTGGCCACCCAATCACAACTGTACTGAGGGGGGTGGCCACAATGCCAGCCCCCAGTACAGCATGGATGGTGATTGGTGGTGTATACTACACCACCAGTCACCATCTATATTCGGGTCACAGGGTCACACGTGACCCTGATGACCCGGAACCGCTGCAGAACGCCGGTTAGTAGTTACCGGCGTCCTGCAGCGATCGCCGGTATAGGAGGTCCTCCGGACCTCCTCCGGCACACTGCCGGGATGTCTGCTGATAGAAATCAGCAGACATCCGGCTCCGATCCCCGCCCGGCGAGCGGCGGGGAACGGAATCGCAGCGCATCGCTCATCTGAATTGATGAGCGATGTGCTGCGATCGCCGACATGGGGGGACATAATGACCCCCCTGGGCGATATGCCGGGATGCCTGCTGAACGATTTCAGCAGGCATCCGGCTCCGGTCCCCAACCGGCTAGCGGTGGGGACCGGAATTCCCACGGGCGTATGGATACGCCCTGCGTCCTTAAGGACTCGGGATGCAGGGCGTATCCATACGCCCTGCGTCCTTAAGAGGTTAATAACGTATTAAATGGAAATAAAATCTGTAAATGGATGCAGCTGTAATGGGTGGGTTCACACTGCACTTTTGTTTGTGCATCATGTAAATGTTTAACCCCTTTATGACCTAGGGTTTTTCAGTTTTTGCACAATTTTTTTCCTCCTTACCTTTAAAAAAACGTAACGTTTTAAATTTTGCACCTAAAAATCCATATGATGGCTTATTTTTTGCACCACCAATTCTACTCTAATCAGTCATTTTACCCAAAAATCTACTGTGAAATGGAAAAAAAAATCATTATGTGACAAAATTGAAGAAAAAACACCATTTTGTAACTTTTGGGGCTTCAGTTTCTATGCAGTAAATTTTTCGGTAAAAAAATGACACTTTATCTTTATTCTGTAGGTCCATATGATTAAAATGATTCCCTACTTATGTTTGATTTTGTTGTACTTATGGAAAAAATCATAACTACATTAAGGAAAATGTATACGTTTAAAATTGTCATGTTCCCACCCCCTATAACTTTTTTTTATTTTTCCATGTACGGGGCGGTATGAGGGCTAATTTTTGCGCCCTGATCTGACGTTTTTAATTTTTGCAATGATCGGACTTTGTGATAGCTTTTTATTAAATTTTTCATGATTATAAAAAGGGACCAGAAATACGCCACTTTGGAATTTTTTTGCACGTACGCCATTGACTGTTTAATAAACTATTTCCTCACGTGGCCATATCACATGGTTATTTCTATTTATTTTTTTAAGGGAAAGGGGGGGGGGATTCAAACTTTTATTGGGGAAGGGGTTAACTGATCTTTAATCATTTTTTATTTTTTTTTATTTTCACTTATTTTTTTTTGCAATGTTATAGCTCCCATAGGGGGCTATAAAACTGCACACACTGATCTTTTACATTGATCACGGTTTCTCATAGGAAACCACTGATCGATGATTCTGCCGCTTGACTGCTCGTGCCTGGATCTCAGGCAATGAGCAGTCATTCAGCGATTGGACAGCATGGAGGCAAGTAAGGACCCTCCGGCTGTCCTGTAAGCTGTCGGTATGCCGCGATTTCACCGTGGCGATCCCGATCAGCTCCCTGAGCTAACTGGCAACGTTTTTGTTTCACTTTAGATGCGGCCATCAACTTTTGCGCGCTATTAGCCATGGGTCCCGGCCGTGGCTAGGTGCCGGGCCCCACCCGCTATGATGGAGTGGCCCCGTGTTATAGAATGGGAGCCGACCCATGACGTACATGTATGTCATGGGTCGGGAAGGGGTTAAAGGGTTGTTCGGGTGGAAAAAAAAAAAAATATATATATATATATTTTTTTTTTCTTTTTCAAATCAACTGGTTCTAGAAAGTTAGATTTGTAAATTAACTCTATAAAAAAAATATTAATCCTTCCTGTACTTAGCTGATGTATACTACAGAGGAAGTTGAGTTGTTCTTTTCTGTCTGACCACAGTGCTCTCTGCTGACACCTCTGTCCATGTCAGGAACTGTCCAGAGCAGGAGAGGTTTGCTATGGGGATTTGATCCTACTCTGGACAGGTCCTGACAGATGTGAGCAGATAATGCTGTGGTCAGACAGAAAAGAACTCAAGTTAGTCTGTAGAGTAAACAGTTGATAAGTACTGGAAGGATTAAGCTTTATTGACTTGAATTTTTTTTCCACCGAAGTAGCCTTTAATACACTTAGGGCAGGGTCACACGTAATGGATCTGTAGCATATTTTACGTTGCAGATCAGTCGGAGACTAGAGTGTGCCTCCCGATTGCGGATTGCTGCTACTAGCAGACAACGCAGGCACGACAGGGACCAGCGAGTCGTTGCGAGCATGTGCAGTGTACAAAGACTTTGCGGCAGTTTTTGGCCTATCTCGAAACGGGTGGGGGGGGGGGGGTGTTGGAGTACACTGTGCCCGGAGGTCCCTGTGTGTCTGCTCCTGGGGGCAGATTGCTGCTAGGAGCAAACAATGGGCGCACACTCTAGGGACGGTCAATGGCGTTACCTGTGACCCTACCCTAAAAAAGGTATGCGATGGACCATAATTAATTTCCCATTGATTTCATTATTTAAAAAAGAAAGCCACTGATCTGTTTTTTTTTTTTTTTTTTTTTTTTTTTTTCCCTGTACACAATGGTTAAATACATTTCTGCAGATGGTTCCTATCAGTAGCCAGGACCTGAATGACTTATAGCAGGGATCCCGCCGCTGCTAGTCATTAACCCCAACCAGAAAAAATAACTCTGAAAGGGGGTGATTTCAAACTTTTATTAGGGAAGGGGTTAAATGATCAGTGCAAAAAAGTGAAAAAAAAAATTGAATGTTATAGCTCCCATAGGGGGCTATAACACTGCACACACTGATCCTTTTACAAGGATCAAAGGTTTCTCATTGGAAACCATTTATCAATGATTCTGCCGCTTGACCGCTCATGCCTGGATCTCAGGCACTTAGCTGTCGTTCGGCGATCGGACAACAGAAGGCAAGGTAAGGGACCCTCCTGCTCTCTTACAGCTGTTAGGGATGCCGCAATTTCACTGCGGCGATCCCGAACAGCCCCCTGAACTTTGAACTCCGCTTCTAAAGGGTTACTAGCGGCGCATTAGCCACTGGTCTCGGCCCGACTCACTATGACGCGGGGCTATGGCGTGGCCCCCCCCTGTTATAGAACGGGAGTGGATTTAGGGCGTACAGGTATGCCCTCAGTCCTTAAGGAGCTAAACACCATGTTAGTTAAACATTTGTGTTTTTTCTGGCATTCAGCCCCCCCCCCCCCATTTCTTCAATAGAAATCCTTGAGTCACATGATAAAAAAAAAATTACAATGTTAACCTGTCACGCCCCCTCCCATAGGCTTGCATTGAGGGGGCAGGTCGTCACAATATCTTGGTCCCTTTATCACCTGTCATCATCCACGGCGTGATCTTCTCTCTGTGCAGCTCATGAACAGGGGTGCTATAGGAGAGATCATGGGGGTCCCCAGCGGCTGGAACCCCACGATCAGACATCTTATCCCCTATCCTTTGGATAAGTGAGAACATGTTTAGGGGCGGAGTACCCCTCTAAGGGGTTGTAACTAGACCTTAGCAATATCGAGGACTCTATAAACAGAATGTTTCCTCATCTCCCTTCCCCACATGGCAGCGCCAATAGCACTCAACTGGCTGGTGGCAGCAGGGCACTCTCCTGCTGCCACCTCCTGAGTGTCTTCCTTGCCTCTATAACTGCCTTTTTTCTTCAGATCTCCATGTAGGTTGGGAGGGCACACAGCGACCAAGGGATAGAAAACACCCTAAGCTACCGCTCTGGCCATACTGCAGTCTTGTGGTTTTATTATGGGGTAAAAGGAGTGGAAGTGAGGAAGGTGCTACTTCTTGCCACCACTATGGGTGGCACGAGCAGCGCCACTTTCTGCGCAGGCAGCTTAGTGCTCAATTCTGAGAGAATACATCTGCACCTGGGTGTATCTAACCTCTGTACGCCACCTCTACTATTTGAGCTCACAAACATCTGACGCCAGCATGAAATTCTTGGTCACCGTGGCAAACTGGTGCCTGAGCTTTACCAAGCCCTACCCTAATGTATGAGGGTGGCGTATGTGTGTGCCTAGTGTATCCTCTACCTCTCTCCAGCTTAGTGCTGTATATAGGTTTTATTAATTCATACACGTACTATACATGGGTATACTGAGGTTTATACTGCTTTTTTTCCTCAGTTATCCATAGGTATCCCACTGAGTATAGAATTCTAATGTATACTGTGACATACAGCAGATGGTGAAATTAATTTCATTGGCATCAACGGAGTCTAGTGACTCCATTTAGGCTGCATTCCCCTGATATAAAATTATTTGTCCCGTTACACTAACGTATACCAGCAGAATACAGGTCACTAGGTGATTCCGTTCTTGCCACTGACATGAATGGCATTGGCTGCTGTACACCACAGGATATCTTGGTATTCCATTCTAGGCTGATACTGAGGAATCCTCACTTTGATGTGCTCTCTCCCTTGCCATACTCCACACTGTCGGATATTGCATATGCACAACAGTAAATTATTTTTTGCTTGAAATGTTATTTAAAGGGGGTTATATGGGATTAGAAAAACATGGCTGCTTTCTTCAAAGTACGGTACCACACCTATCCATCCATTGTACAGTATCGCAATTTAGCCTCACTCAGTAGGGATGAGCTGTGATAACTAAAACAATAAATCAGCCATGTTTTCTATTACTATAAATCCAAATTAAGATGGAATATCTAGATATATTTTTAAAATTTTTTTCTTATTAGCAGGAGCATTTGGTGCTGCCTCCTAACTCTGGACACACATTCCTAGGAGAGTAATACTACCAACCTCTACATCAGCCTCAGCATTACCGGATATCTACCCAGACTGGAAGGAGCTGCACTCAGTAAGTTCCAATTTCATAATTATGTAGTAGCTACTTAAGCATGGCTCGTTGCAAGGATAATGGGGAGGGGTTATCATTGTGGCACCATGTGACAGTATCTACATAACTGGGATTTTTGACCCTGGTTTTCCCCTTGGTGGTACTGCTGTAAGAGGCCCAGTTGGAAGTGTAATGTGAGGTCTAAGAAACAGTGCTCCTGTCCCTTCTCTCCTCGTCCTCACAGCTCTCTGGTGGGCAGTGGTAGGTGGATGTCCACATGTCTGCCAGTGCAGTGAAAACAGCTATTCCAGCCAAGATATCACTAAGGGCAAGCTAAGCAGCAGTCCCTGGTAGGAATACTGCTTGCTTGTCACTTTGTGCCCCCTGTTCTTTCACAGAGGCCCTGTCACCTGTCCCCCACATAGTGCCTACCACCTTCTGTATCCTTCTGCCCTATCCCCACAGAGGCTATGCCCCATCAAGGAGAACTCACAACTTTCCTTGAAGCCAGCAGAGTCTCTGCCACCTTGTCTCTCTAACCTCCAAAGCTTATAGCAGCAGTACAAAGCTTATTCTTGTAACCATTATGCCTCTCCAATGATATTGAATAAGCCCGCAGCAGCTGTTATCCCTTAGCTGCTGCAACATAGCTTAATTATTACAGCCGCCATTAACCCTTGGCTCCTGATTGTGACTCCAAACCTTTCTATTCTGTGGATGAGTGGAAGACTGTTGTTGCCTGCCACATTCTGTCCCCCTGTTCTCTGCCCTTGAAGCCCTTTCCACCTTTCACCTTGCATCATTATCCGTGTCCCCATCTCCCCTTCAAGACTCCCTACAACCTTCTGAGCCTCTGCCCAAGACAGCTCTAGTCACCTACTTTCCTACCTTCCTGTACCCCACACAGTACCCCTGCCACCTTCTGTACTCCATCTCCTAACAATAGTCCTTCCACCTTTCTGCCTTCTAGATCCCTAACCTCTCCTGGCTTCTGCTTCTAGCCCCCTACCCTCAAAGCTCACTCACAGAGCCACTGGCATCTTTGGACCTCCCCCAACAGAGTCCTTGCCTCCTTTTGTGTTCCACATCACTATATCCCCCCCCCCTTACAGAGGCCCTAGAACTTGCACCATCACTCGTCCAGAGCTTCTGCCATCATGTCTGTTTCATCTTCAAGGATGGGCAACAGATGTAGGGAGCTCTTTGGGGGGGGAGGGGGGCGGCAGTGGGGGTTAAGGTGCCAGAGGCTCTGTAAAGGGGGGAAGGTCTGCGACATGGTACACAAGGATTCTGGTGAAGGGAATCAGAAGGTGTCGGGGGTTCTGTGTGAGGGGGGGGTGGCCTTGTTAGGGATGGTGGCTTGAAACAGATGCTAGAGGGGGTTGGTGATTTGGAAGGTAGAAAGGTGGAAGCACTGCTGTTAGGAAAAGGGGTACAGAAAGTGATAGGAGTGCTAGGTGGGGTATAGGAAAGTGAGAAAGTAGGTGGCTAGGGCTCTACCTAGGGCAGTGGCTCAGAAGGAGGCAAGAAGTCTTGAAGGGGAGGTGGGGATATGGATTCGATGGAAGGGAGAAGTTGGTAGGGGTTCTGTTAGAGGAGGTTGGAGAAGGTGGTAGGGATACAGTGCCTTAGGGGAAAAGTACAGGAAAAGAGAATGTGACAGGGGCCATAGGGGCAGGGAGACATAAGGCGGCAGAGGGCCTGCTGGGTTCAAGGATACAGAGAGTTGCAAGCACTTCGTGATGGGGTGTAGCCTCTGTAGGGGTAGGAAAAAAGGGTACAGAACGTGATAGGCACTCTGTGGGGGAAAGGTGAAAGGGAATCTGTGCAATAACAGAGAGGCACAAAGTAACAGGCAAGCAGTCTTCCTACCAGAGACCGCTGCTTAGCCTGTCCTCAGTGATACCTTGGCTAAAACTGCGGTCTTCACTGCACTGGCAGACTTCTGTTAAAGAAGGCACATCGCGTTCGTGTGAAGACAAGAAGTGAAGGAGCAGAAGTAGCTAACAACTAGCAAGGGTGAGCACTGTTAAGGCCTTATGTAGGCCTTAGTCTGTAGAAAGCAGTCTTTCATATTTGATGATTTGGTGTGATGTCTATCCATATAAAACACTTAAACTGTGGGTTGCTCGCCATTATAGCTTTTTAAACTTAAATTGGCTAACTGATGCTGATTGTTTCCACATTTACGTTTCTGATTCTTTTTTTCTAGCTCTGTCTTTGATTACATTTTTTTCTCCTCTACTTCTATATCTTTGGTTCTAGCGATTGGCATATGAACTATACTCACAGGTGTTTCTATAACTTACTGAGTTTGCCCCTTTTAGCCCTTGTAGGTATGAAATGTTTATTCTACTGCTTGTTGTGGATCTAAGAACCACCCTAAACTTCCCCTCTTACTGTACTGAACATGACATCTAGTCATTCTCATATGGTAAGGCCATAGGTTTTTACGTTTTTTCTTTTTCCCCTAAAGAATGGCAGTACACTTGAAAGGCATATGCCCTGGTTCATAACCTTTTACCCTATTCAGTTACCAGACATATACCTCTACTGAGATGCTACCAGAATGTATGTTTTACTGAGCAGTATAACAACCTTTTATAATGCTTAATAGCAAAATGGCAGTTTGTTAGAAACGTTATCAGAATGCCACCATGTGGAAGTAGCTATAACTAACCCTAAATATTGATGCAGTGCATTACTGCTTCAGTGCTGGCATCATCCAGAGAAGTAGGATTTATGTAGTTCTGTCAGGATAGTCAGTAGCTACCTAAGCATGACTTATTGCACTGGTAACCTAGGGGGTTTCAGTGTGGCACCATGTGGAAGAAGCTAAAATTAGAGTAGCAGGACTTTATGATCTTATTGTGCCCAGGATGCAAAAAGTAAAAAAACTTGCTTACCTTCCACCGTTGTGCCACTAGCTCTTTGGTCGTCCGGTTCCCGTCTTTTTCCTGCTTTTGTGTGCACAGATCTTCAAACTGAGGTCAGTGTATTGCTGGCCGCTGCGATGTCCTGCCTTGGCCCTTGATAGGCTGAGTGCAGTGTCAGGGCCTGTTGTGTTAAGTGTAGGGTCATGTAACAGGCCCTGACCCTGCGCTCAGCCTATCACCGACCGAGGCAGGACATCACTGCAACCAGCGATACACTGACCAGTGTGACTATCTGTACACACGGAAGTAGGAAGAAGACAGACCAAAGGTGAAGGTGGAAGGAGAGTTATCTTTTTTTATAATTTTTTTACTTTTTGCAGCCCAGGCACAATAGGATCCTAAAGTTCTTCTACACTACTCCTTTAAACCTAAATAATCAGCTAATTATTGATGTATATTACTAAACCAATAATGGGTAGTGTGTAGGTTGAAATAGCCAATCTTATGATCACCCCTCCTGGATTCAACAGGTATTTCAATTTACTTACTGTTTTTTTTCTTGTAGGTATGAGATGTTGATTCTACTGCCTGATGTGGATTTTTGAAGAGCCTTAAACAACTTATTCGCCTAAGAGCGTTCCCACAATATCCTTAATTTTAGAAGTGTTGTCACTCATCTTTACTTGCTACTGCTGTGCAGTTTTCACTGTATGAAAAGCCCTCCCACTGTACTGCCCAGTCTCTCTACAGTGATTATGATGATCCTGTCCATAACAAGGCTGATAATGGAGGAACATGTGACATACATATAACTCTTCATACTCCGTAGGCATATACAGGTGCAGTGGAGTCACATACTACTCCATACTTGGCCAAATTATGGATATGATTGCCATAGTCACTAAAGATAAGGACGAGGTAGAATGGGGCAGGACTTGTTGAATAGTAAAAACACAGCACAGCAGGAGCAAGTGACTGAGTGATGATACTTTACAATTATAGCACTTATACATACATCCAATCGGCAAAGAGACCTGCATCTGGCCATAATCGCATGGTAAGTCCTTACTATTAAAGAAGAATGGCAGTACGAAGCTATTCCATTATCACTTGAAGGCATAACGGTTCATAAGCCCCCCCTTATGGATCCAAACCTTTCTGTGCTGGTGGACCAGTGATAGACTGCTTTATTTTTTTGTATTAAAGGAGCTTAACTTCAAAATGTATTGGATATAAGCAATGTGTTAGCTTGCTTTAGACTAACTCACTTAGTTCTATAGTTTACTTACCACAGCAGTACAAAGCTATTCCATTATCACTTGAAGGCATAACGATTCATAAGCCCCCCCTCTTGTGGATCCAAACCTTCTTGTGCTGGTGGACCAGTGGTAGACTGCTGTTTATAGTTCACAGAGCTCGTATTGGCAATTAGCAGTGTGTTAGTCTAGAGCAGTGGTCGGCAAGTCGCTCTTTAGACACTTTAATGTGGCTCTTTAGTGTGCCGCGCCCGCTCCCCTCCCTCCTCTCGGGCGGCCGCCCCAAAAGTCAGGACTCTGCAGCTAGCCTCTGTCAGTGCGCGCCCTGTGTGCAGCCCTGGCGGTTGGCTCCAGTCGGGTCATGTGGTATAAGGGGGCGTGACTTTCTGTGTGGCGCCACGGCGGCGAGGCAGCATCCTCTGCCGCCCTCAGAAGACTGTGCCTCCCAAATCAGCAGCGTGTCATCCGGTAGGTGAAGCAATAGCCTGGCCTGCCTGCCTCTGGAGACTCCATTTCTGTGACAGAAAAAGGAAGGGTTGAGGGGGAATGGAGGGGAGGAGGGGATGAATATGAACTATATGCCTCTGGAACTTGGAAATGAGAGATGTGGGCAGGGCCAGGGAGAGACAAATGAAAGGGGTGACTGATGGCCATCATGGAGGAGGGGGGGGGGGTGATTATGAATTAAGTGTGCCTAACTATGGAAATTAGAGATGTGAACAGGGCAGGGTAAAAAGAAAGGCGTGATGGCCGGCATGGAGGGGCAGAGATGTGGCATGGAGGGGCAGAGATGTGGCATGGAGGGGCAGAGATGTGGCATGGAGGGGCAGAGATGTGGCATGGAGGGGCAGAGATGTGGCATGGAGGGGCAGAGATGTGGCATGGAGGGGCAGAGATGTGGCATGGAGGGGCAGAGATGTGGCATGGAGGGGCAGAGATGTGGCATGGAGGGGCAGAGATGTGGCATGGAGGGGCAGAGATGTGGCATGGAGGGGCAGAGATGTGGCATGGAGGGGCAGAGATGTGGCATGGAGGGGCAGAGATGTGGCATGGAGGGGCAGAGATGTGGCATGGAGGGGCAGAGATGTGGCATGGAGGGGCAGAGATGTGGCATGGAGGGGCAGAGATGTGGCATGGAGGGGCAGAGATGTGGCATGGAGGGGCAGAGATGTGGCATGGAGGGGCAGAGATGTGGCATGGAGGGGCAGAGATGTGGCATGGAGGGGCAGAGATGTG
Source organism: Hyla sarda (assembly GCF_029499605.1). Lineage (NCBI taxonomy): Eukaryota > Metazoa > Chordata > Amphibia > Anura > Hylidae > Hyla > Hyla sarda. The sequence goes on along the minus strand of NW_026608153.1, from coordinate 62,859 downwards.
GCATGGAGGGGCAGAGATGTGGCATGGAGGGGCAGAGATGTGGCATGGAGGGGCAGAGATGTGGCATGGAGGGGCAGAGATGTGGCATGGAGGGGCAGAGATGTGGCATGGAGGGGCAGAGATGTGGCATGGAGGGGCAGAGATGTGGCATGGAGGGGCAGAGATGTGGCATGGAGGGGCAGAGATGTGGCATGGAGGGGCAGAGATGTGGCATGGAGGGGCAGAGATGTGGCATGGAGGGGCAGAGATGTGGCATGGAGGGGCAGAGATGTGGCATGGAGGGGCAGAGATGTGGCATGGAGGGGCAGAGATGTGGCATGGAGGGGCAGAGATGTGGCATGGAGGGGCAGAGATGTGGCATGGAGGGGCAGAGATGTGGCATGGAGGGGCAGAGATGTGGCATGGAGGGGCAGAGATGTGGCATGGAGGGGCAGAGATGTGGCATGGAGGGGCAGAGATGTGGCATGGAGGGGCAGAGATGTGGCATGGAGGGGCAGAGATGTGGCATGGAGGGGCAGAGATGTGGCATGGAGGGGCAGAGATGTGGCATGGAGGGGCAGAGATGTGGCATGGAGGGGCAGAGATGTGGCATGGAGGGGCAGAGATGTGGCATGGAGGGGCAGAGATGTGGCATGGAGGGGCAGAGATGTGGCATGGAGGGGCAGAGATGTGGCATGGAGGGGCAGAGATGTGGCATGGAGGGGCAGAGATGTGGCATGGAGGGGCAGAGATGTGGCATGGAGGGGCAGAGATGTGGCATGGAGGGGCAGAGATGTGGCATGGAGGGGCAGAGATGTGGCATGGAGGGGCAGAGATGTGGCATGGAGGGGCAGAGATGTGGCATGGAGGGGCAGAGATGTGGCATGGAGGGGCAGAGATGTGGCATGGAGGGGCAGAGATGTGGCATGGAGGGGCAGAGATGTGGCATGGAGGGGCAGAGATGTGGCATGGAGGGGCAGAGATGTGGCATGGAGGGGCAGAGATGTGGCATGGAGGGGCAGAGATGTGGCATGGAGGGGCAGAGATGTGGCATGGAGGGGCAGAGATGTGGCATGGAGGGGCAGAGATGTGGCATGGAGGGGCAGAGATGTGGCATGGAGGGGCAGAGATGTGGCATGGAGGGGCAGAGATGTGGCATGGAGGGGCAGAGATGTGGCATGGAGGGGCAGAGATGTGGCATGGAGGGGCAGAGATGTGGCATGGAGGGGCAGAGATGTGGCATGGAGGGGCAGAGATGTGGCATGGAGGGGCAGAGATGTGGCATGGAGGGGCAGAGATGTGGCATGGAGGGGCAGAGATGTGGCATGGAGGGGCAGAGATGTGGCATGGAGGGGCAGAGATGTGGCATGGAGGGGCAGAGATGTGGCATGGAGGGGCAGAGATGTGGCATGGAGGGGCAGAGATGTGGCATGGAGGGGCAGAGATGTGGCATGGAGGGGCAGAGATGTGGCATGGAGGGGCAGAGATGTGGCATGGAGGGGCAGAGATGTGGCATGGAGGGGCAGAGATGTGGCATGGAGGGGCAGAGATGTGGCATGGAGGGGCAGAGATGTGGCATGGAGGGGCAGAGATGTGGCATGGAGGGGCAGAGATGTGGCATGGAGGGGCAGAGATGTGGCATGGAGGGGCAGAGATGTGGCATGGAGGGGCAGAGATGTGGCATGGAGGGGCAGAGATGTGGCATGGAGGGGCAGAGATGTGGCATGGAGGGGCAGAGATGTGGCATGGAGGGGCAGAGATGTGGCATGGAGGGGCAGAGATGTGGCATGGAGGGGCAGAGATGTGGCATGGAGGGGCAGAGATGTGGCATGGAGGGGCAGAGATGTGGCATGGAGGGGCAGAGATGTGGCATGGAGGGGCAGAGATGTGGCATGGAGGGGCAGAGATGTGGCATGGAGGGGCAGAGATGTGGCATGGAGGGGCAGAGATGTGGCATGGAGGGGCAGAGATGTGGCATGGAGGGGCAGAGATGTGGCATGGAGGGGCAGAGATGTGGCATGGAGGGGCAGAGATGTGGCATGGAGGGGCAGAGATGTGGCATGGAGGGGCAGAGATGTGGCATGGAGGGGCAGAGATGTGGCATGGAGGGGCAGAGATGTGGCATGGAGGGGCAGAGATGTGGCATGGAGGGGCAGAGATGTGGCATGGAGGGGCAGAGATGTGGCACGGAGGGGCAGAGATGTGGCACGGAGGGGCAGAGATGTGGCACGGAGGGGCAGAGATGTGGCACGGAGGGGCAGAGATGTGGCACGGAGGGGCAGAGATGTGGCACGGAGGGGCCAGCAAAATAAGTTAGTGGCCAGGTTCTGAGGTCAATATAGAACAGTACCAGTGAGGACTATTTGAGTGTGTTTTCACATACTTTTATTCAACTTGACTGCAGAGCCAGTGCAATGTGTGCATGCCTGTTTTATTACTTTTACTTCTTGCCTACTGTTTGGGTGTATCCATCAAGGTGGAGAACCCTGCTTAAAATATCCATGATGAGCCCCACTAATTTTATAATACTATTTACACACACATAAGATGCCATATATGTGTCATCCACAGATCCCAATTAGTCAGGATGTAATTTTCTCTACATTGTAAGGCAAATTTTACTTTATTTAACGTTATCTATAAATATTATTCTAAAGTTTTTGTTTTATTAGTTATTTGTATCCGACCTATGTGGATACTTGCATGCAGAATATTCTCTATAAAAACTTATTGAAACTAAAACAGTGTACCATCCTATGTATTTTCGGTTTTAAAAATGTGGCTCTCAAAATAAATTTCAATCGTGGTTTTGGCGAGATTTGGCTCAACTGAAGAAAAAGGTTGCCCACCACTGGTCTAGAGCAACTCACTCACTTAGGATTAGTTGTCACTATAAATTTCTATAGTAGTTTGCATACTGCAGCAGTACAAAGCTATTCCATTATCACTTGAAGGCATAATGATTCATAAGCCCCCCCTCTTGTGGATCCAAACCTTCTTGTGCTGGTGGACCAGTGGTAGACTGCTGTTTTGGTTTACAGAGTTTATCTAAAAAATATATTGGAGATGAGCACTTTTATATTAATTTGCTTACAGCAGCAGTACAAAGCTATTCCATTATCACTTGAAGGCATAACGATTCATAAGCCCCCCCTCTTGTGGATCCAAACTTTCTTGTGCTGGTGGACCAGTGGTAGATTGCTGTTTATAGTTCACAGAGCTCGTATTGGCAATTAGCAGTGTGTTAGTCTTGAGCAGTGGTGGGCAACCTTTTTTTTTTTTTTTAAACTGAGCCAAATCTCGCCAAAACCACAATTGAAATTAATTTTGAGCCATGTTTTTAAAACCGAAAATACATAGGATGGTACCCTGTTTTTAGTTTCAATACGTTTTTATAGAGAATATTCAGCATGCAAGTATCCACATAGGTCGGGAGGATACAAATAACACAAGTAATAAAACAAAAACTTTAGAACAATATTATTTATCGATAACGGTATATTCCGTAAAATTTGCCTTACAATGTAGTGAAAATTACATCCTGCACAATGCACACATTGCACTGGCTCTGCAGTCAAGTTGAATAAAAGTAAAAAATGACGACAACATAAAATGAAATAAAAATAAAGATACAACTAAAAAAAGTACATATAAAAGTATGTGAAAACACACTCAAATAGTCCTCACTGTTCTATATTGACCTCAGAACCTGGCCACTAACTTATTTTGCTGGCTCCGCAATTTTATGTCCACACCCCCCCCTTTTTACATCAACCCTTTTTGTCAATCCCACAGTGTCGGTGTCGCTCTTCTGCCCCCCTCGGTGTCGCTCTTCTGCCCCCCTCGGTGTCGCTCTTCTGCCCCCCTCGGTGTCTCTCTTCTGCCCCCCTCGGTGTCGCTCTTCTGCCCCCCTCGGTGTCGCTCTTCTGCCCCCCTCGGTGTCGCTCTTCTGCCCCCCTCGGTGTCGCTCTTCTGCCCCCCTCGGTGTCGCTCTTCTGCCCCCCTCGGTGTCGCTCTTCTGCCCCCCTCGGTGTCGCTCTTCTGCCCCCCTCGGTGTCGCTCTTCTGCCCCCCTCGGTGTCGCTCTTCTGCCCCCCTCGGTGTCGCTCTTCTGCCCCCCTCGGTGTCGCTCTTCTGCCCCCCTCGGTGTCGCTCTTCTGCCCCCCTCGGTGTCGCTCTTCTGCCCCCCTCGGTGTCGCTCTTCTGCCCCCCTCGGTGTCGCTCTTCTGCCCCCCTCGGTGTCGCTCTTCTGCCCCCCTCGGTGTCGCTCTTCTGCCCCCCTCGGTGTCGCTCTTCTGCCCCCCTCGGTGTCGCTCTTCTGCCCCCCTCGGTGTCGCTCTTCTGCCCCCCTCGGTGTCGCTCTTCTGCCCCCCTCGGTGTCGCTCTTCTGCCCCCCTCGGTGTCGCTCTTCTGCCCCCCTCGGTGTCGCTCTTCTGCCCCCCTCGGTGTCGCTCTTCTGCCCCCCTCGGTGTCGCTCTACCGCCCCCCTCGGTGTCGCTCTACCGCCCCCCTCGGTGTCGCTCTACCGCCCCCCTCGGTGTCGCTCTACCGCCCCCCTCGGTGTCGCTCTACCGCCCCCCTCGGTGTCGCTCTACCGCCCCCCTCGGTGTCGCTCTACCGCCCCCCTCGGTGTCGCTCTACCGCCCCCCTCGGTGTCGCTCTACCGCCCCCCTCGGTGTCGCTCTACCGCCCCCCTCGGTGTCGCTCTACCGCCCCCCTCGGTGTCGCTCTACCGCCCCCCTCGGTGTCGCTCTACCGCCCCCCTCGGTGTCGCTCTACCGCCCCCCTCGGTGTCGCTCTACCGCCCCCCTCGGTGTCGCTCTACCGCCCCCCTCGGTGTCGCTCTACCGCCCCCCTCGGTGTCGCTCTACCGCCCCCCTCGGTGTCGCTCTACCGCCCCCCTCGGTGTCGCTCTACCGCCCCCCTCGGTGTCGCTCTACCGCCCCCCTCGGTGTCGCTCTACCGCCCCCCTCGGTGTCGCTCTACCGCCCCCCTCGGTGTCGCTCTACCGCCCCCCTCGGTGTCGCTCTACCGCCCCCCTCGGTGTCGCTCTACCGCCCCCCTCGGTGTCGCTCTACCGCCCCCCTCGGTGTCGCTCTACCGCCCCCCTCGGTGTCGCTCTACCGCCCCCCTCGGTGTCGCTCTACCGCCCCCCTCGGTGTCGCTCTACCGCCCCCCTCGGTGTCGCTCTACCGCCCCCCTCGGTGTCGCTCTACCGCCCCCCTCGGTGTCGCTCTACCGCCCCCCTCGGTGTCGCTCTACCGCCCCCCTCGGTGTCGCTCTACCGCCCCCCTCGGTGTCGCTCTACCGCCCCCCTCGGTGTCGCTCTACCGCCCCCCTCGGTGTCGCTCTACCGCCCCCCTCGGTGTCGCTCTACCGCCCCCCTCGGTGTCGCTCTACCGCCCCCCTCGGTGTCGCTCTACCGCCCCCCTCGGTGTCGCTCTACCGCCCCCCTCGGTGTCGCTCTACCGCCCCCCTCGGTGTCGCTCTACCGCCCCCCTCGGTGTCGCTCTACCGCCCCCCTCGGTGTCGCTCTACCGCCCCCCTCGGTGTCGCTCTACCGCCCCCCTCGGTGTCGCTCTACCGCCCCCCTCGGTGTCGCTCTACCGCCCCCCTCGGTGTCGCTCTACCGCCCCCCTCGGTGTCGCTCTACCGCCCCCCTCGGTGTCGCTCTACCGCCCCCCTCGGTGTCGCTCTACCGCCCCCCTCGGTGTCGCTCTACCGCCCCCCTCGGTGTCGCTCTACCGCCCCCCTCGGTGTCGCTCTACCGCCCCCCTCGGTGTCGCTCTACCGCCCCCCTCGGTGTCGCTCTACCGCCCCCCTCGGTGTCGCTCTACCGCCCCCCTCGGTGTCGCTCTACCGCCCCCCTCGGTGTCGCTCTACCGCCCCCCTCGGTGTCGCTCTACCGCCCCCCTCGGTGTCGCTCTACCGCCCCCCTCGGTGTCGCTCTACCGCCCCCCTCGGTGTCGCTCTACCGCCCCCCTCGGTGTCGCTCTACCGCCCCCCTCGGTGTCGCTCTACCGCCCCCCTCGGTGTCGCTCTACCGCCCCCCTCGGTGTCGCTCTACCGCCCCCCTCGGTGTCGCTCTACCGCCCCCCTCGGTGTCGCTCTACCGCCCCCCTCGGTGTCGCTCTACCGCCCCCCTCGGTGTCGCTCTACCGCCCCCCTCGGTGTCGCTCTACCGCCCCCCTCGGTGTCGCTCTACCGCCCCCCTCGGTGTCGCTCTACCGCCCCCCTCGGTGTCGCTCTACCGCCCCCCTCGGTGTCGCTCTACCGCCCCCCTCGGTGTCGCTCTACCGCCCCCCTCGGTGTCGCTCTACCGCCCCCCTCGGTGTCGCTCTACCGCCCCCCTCGGTGTCGCTCTACCGCCCCCCTCGGTGTCGCTCTACCGCCCCCCTCGGTGTCGCTCTACCGCCCCCCTCGGTGTCGCTCTACCGCCCCCCTCGGTGTCGCTCTACCGCCCCCCTCGGTGTCGCTCTACCGCCCCCCTCGGTGTCGCTCTACCGCCCCCCTCGGTGTCGCTCTACCGCCCCCCTCGGTGTCGCTCTACCGCCCCCCTCGGTGTCGCTCTACCGCCCCCCTCGGTGTCGCTCTACCGCCCCCCTCGGTGTCGCTCTACCGCCCCCCTCGGTGTCGCTCTACCGCCCCCCTCGGTGTCGCTCTACCGCCCCCCTCGGTGTCGCTCTACCGCCCCCCTCGGTGTCGCTCTACCGCCCCCCTCGGTGTCGCTCTACCGCCCCCCTCGGTGTCGCTCTACCGCCCCCCTCGGTGTCGCTCTACCGCCCCCCTCGGTGTCGCTCTACCGCCCCCCTCGGTGTCGCTCTACCGCCCCCCTCGGTGTCGCTCTACCGCCCCCCTCGGTGTCGCTCTACCGCCCCCCTCGGTGTCGCTCTACCGCCCCCCTCGGTGTCGCTCTACCGCCCCCCTCGGTGTCGCTCTACCGCCCCCCTCGGTGTCGCTCTACCGCCCCCCTCGGTGTCGCTCTACCGCCCCCCTCGGTGTCGCTCTACCGCCCCCCTCGGTGTCGCTCTACCGCCCCCCTCGGTGTCGCTCTACCGCCCCCCTCGGTGTCGCTCTACCGCCCCCCTCGGTGTCGCTCTACCGCCCCCCTCGGTGTCGCTCTACCGCCCCCCTCGGTGTCGCTCTACCGCCCCCCTCGGTGTCGCTCTACCGCCCCCCTCGGTGTCGCTCTACCGCCCCCCTCGGTGTCGCTCTACCGCCCCCCTCGGTGTCGCTCTACCGCCCCCCTCGGTGTCGCTCTACCGCCCCCCTCGGTGTCGCTCTACCGCCCCCCTCGGTGTCGCTCTACCGCCCCCCTCGGTGTCGCTCTACCGCCCCCCTCGGTGTCGCTCTACCGCCCCCCTCGGTGTCGCTCTACCGCCCCCCTCGGTGTCGCTCTACCGCCCCCCTCGGTGTCGCTCTACCGCCCCCCTCGGTGTCGCTCTACCGCCCCCCTCGGTGTCGCTCTACCGCCCCCCTCGGTGTCGCTCTACCGCCCCCCTCGGTGTCGCTCTTCACGCCTTTCTTTTTACCCTGCCTTGTTAACATCTCTCATTTCCATAGTTCGGCACACTGAATTCATAATCACCACCCCCCCTCCCATGATTGCCATCAGTCACCCCTTTCATTTGTCTCTCCCTGGCCCTGCCCACATCTCTCATTTCCAAGTTCCAGAGGCATATAGTTCATATTCATCCCATTCCCCTCCAACCCTTCCTTTTTCTGTCACAGAAATTGAGTCTCCAGAGGCAGGCAGGCCAGACCCTTGCTACACCTACCGGATGACACGCTGCTGATTTGGGTGGCACAGTCTTCTTCTGAGGGCGGCAGACAGCGGCAGACTTAGGGCGCCGCCGCGGCGTTACAAAGTCATGCCCCCCCCTATACCACATGACCCGACTGGAGCTGTGTGGAGCCGGCCGCCGGGGCTGCACACAGGGCGCGCACTGACAGAGGCTAGCTGCAGAGTCCTGACTTATGGGGCAAGCGCCCGGCACACAAAAGAGCCGCATGTGGCTCGTGAGCCGCAGCTTGCCGACCACTGGTCTAGAGCAACTCACTCACTTAGGATTAGTTGTCACTATAAATTTCTATAGTAGTTTGCCTACAGCAGCAATACAAAGCTATTTCCTTATCACTTGAAGGCATAACGGTTCATAAGCCCCCCCTTGTGGATCCAAACCCTCTTGTGCTGGTGGACCAGTGGTAGATTGCTGTTTTCGGTTAACTATCGTGGAAACTAAATGTTAGAATTCTTTGTTTTCCAGATTCTGACTGACTGGGGAGAGCTCTGCATTTCTGAAGTTGCTGTTTTATGTAGTCGAAAACCATCAAGTATGAAGAACTCTTGTAACCCGGAGCCCTGGCTGAGCTGGATTATGATTTTACAAACATACAAAAAGAAAACGGTCAATTACATTTTTTAATGACATTGAATCTTTCTCCTGATGAAATGTTTTAGAATCAGTTTGTCAAATATTTTTTTTACTTTGTCAATAAAATTTGGTTTATAGAATTTCAAAAACATCTTGCATTTACTTGTGTTGGATGGAGTACTTTAGTTATTTTTTAAATGCACTTAAATCTTGTTTCCTGCTCCATCCTAATGTTTCAATCATTCATTTTGACATTTCATTAATTGGCTGACTGTTCAGTCTTCAATCAATAGAATGTCACAGGATGAGCATTTGAGTTTTGGTGGGCGGAGGCAGGCTCTTATGAGACTCTAGCTTTTACACAGCCAGAGAGAAGGTTAAACTGAAAGCTACATATTAGTGTGTATGCCATAAATTAACTGAGAAAGTAGTTAAAGGACATCTGCAGCAAAAAACAACTTGATCGCGGGGGGTCTGAACGCTGGCGATCTCCTGATTGGGTCCACGGCTCTCTCGTCAGGAGGCATGCCGGCCAGAGTGACGTTGCGGCCCACACGCCTCCTCCATGTAGTTCGTACCTACTTGCCTCTCCCATAGAACTGTATGGGGAGAGGGTGTACCGTTCACCTCAGAGAGGTTAACATTACGTGCATTAGCCACTCGCCTAGTGCGGCAATGCGGGCCTCCATTTGTGACAAGGGGAGGGGGAATGTGACATGAAGGGGGGATGTGACAGGGGTGGGGAATGTAACATGAAGGGGGGAAGAATGTGACATGGGGGAAGAATGTGACAAGGGGGGGGGAGAATGTGACAAGGGGGGGGAGAATGTGACGGGGGAGATGTGAAATGGGCGGGGGGGAGATGTGAAATTCAGTGCAAAAAATTGTACCGCTTTTGCTACAAATTTCCAGAAAGAATCATACCGCCAGGGAGGTTAACATTGAATTCTGCTATTTGTTTCAATACATATTATATGGCCTGGGATTAAAAAGATACTTGACCGACCCATCTCTCCACCTATCTCGGGGAACTCAGTCCAAGCTAAGCAGTTCATTTTAACTGGTTAAGTACTGCTCTAGAAGAGGACGGTATTGTGACTCTGCTTTCTGTGTATTGACCACTTAAGGACCCAAGACGTACCTGTATACCCTGATTCTGCTCCCTTTCTGAGTGCCGCACGCTATTAATCCTTTAGACGTGTCGTTCAAAGTTGATCGTTGTCTAAAATGAAAGTAAACTATTCCAGGCTAGCTCAGTGGGCTGTTCGAGACTGCTGCGGCAAAATTGTGGCGTACCGAAAAGCTGGAACACAAAAGGCGGGCCCCCACCTTCCTCCTGCATGTCCAGTCACCGAATGACTGCTCAAGTGCCTGAGATCCAGGCCGGAGCAGTCAAGTGGCAGAATCATTGATCAATGTTATCCTATGAGATAACAATGATTAATGTAAAAGATCAGTGTGTGCAGTGTTATGGGGGCTATAGCGTCGCAAAAAGTGAAAAAAAAGTTAGATCATTTAACCCCTTCCCTAATAAAAGTTTGAATTGCCCCCCCCTTTCCCATTTAAAAAAAAGTGTAAATAAAAATACACATGTGGTATCGCCGCATGTCCGAATTATAAAAATATATAGTTATTAAACCACACGGTCAATGGTGTACACACAAAAAAATTCCAAATTCCAAAATAGCTTATTTTTGGTCACTTTTAATCATGAAAAATGAATGAAAAGCGATCAAAAAGTTTGATCAATACAAAAATGGTACCACTAAAAAATTAAGATCACGGTGCAAAGAATGAGTCCTCATACCACCCCGTATGTGGAAAACTAAAGTTATAGGGGTCAGAAGATGACCATTTTAAACTTATACATTTTCCTAGAAACATAGAATGTGTCGGCAGATAACCATTTGGCCCATCTAGTCTGCCCAATAATCCGAATACTATGAATAGTCCCTGGCCCTATCTTATATGAAGGATAGCCTTATGCTTATCCTATGCATGTTTAAACTCCTTCACTGTATTTGCAGCGACCACTTCTGCAGGAAGGCTATTCCATGCATCCACTACTCTCTCAGTAAAGTAATACTTCCTGATATTACTTTTAAACCTTTGCCCCTCTAATTTAAAACTGTCCTCTTGTGGTAGTTCTTCTTTTAAATATGCTCTCCTCCTTTACCATGTTGATTCCCTTTATGTATTTAAAAGTCTCTATCATATCCCCTCTCTCATTTCTTCTAAGCTATACATGTTAAGGTCCTTTAACCTTTCCTGGTTAGTTTTATCCTGCAATCCATGTACTAGTTTAGTAGCTCTTCTTTGAACTCTCTCTAGCGTATCTATATCCTTCTGGAACTTCACCAATAAAAGTATTTATTGTCCTGTGCCACTCGACCTAATTCTGACTACCCACTGGGCAGCGCCTCAGCAAAACCGGTTTCTTTCCATTTTGTATTCTGCCACAACAACCAGACACCATTTTGGCAATCCGGTACCGGTAAGAGAGCAGCAGCCTATCACCACGAAGCGCAGCATAGCTTAGCGCAACTACTTCACCAGGTTGGTATATTACCCAGGTGTGGTACAGGGTACACACCTGTCAGTATACCCCATCAGGGAGCGCCCCCTGTTTTTTTACCCTTTGTTCAAGTATATCCTTATGGAGATACAGCCTCCAGTACTGCGCACAATACTCCAATTGATGTCTCACCAGTGTTCTGTACAGCGGCATGAGCACTTCTCTCTTTCTACTGCTTATACCTCTCCCTATACATCAAAGCATTCTGCTAGCGTTTCCTGCTGCTCTTACATGGTCTTCCTACCTTTTAAGTCTTCTGAAATAATTACTCCTAAATCCCTCTCCTCTGATACTGAGGTCAAATAATCTATATTCTACCTGAGGGTTTTTACGCCCCAGGTGCATTATCTTGCACTTATCCACATAAAATTTCAGTTGCCAGAGTTCTGACCATACTTCTAGTTTGCCTAAATCCTTTTCCATTTGGCGGATCCCTCCAGGAACATCAACCCTGTTACATATCTTTGTGTCATTAGCAAAAAGACATACCTTACCATCGAGACCTTCTGTAATATCGCTAATGAAGATGGTCCCAGTACAGATCCCTGAGGTATCCCACTGGTGACAAGACCTTGCTCTGAATATTCTCCATTGATTAAAACCCTCTGTTGTCTGTTACTCAGCCACTGCCTAATCCACTCAACAATATTGGAGTTCAAGCTCAATGACTGTAGTTTGATAAGTCTTCTATGTGGGACAGTGTCAAAAGCCTTACTAAAATCTAGATAGGCGATGTCTACTGCCCCTCCGCCATCTATTCGTTTAGTCACCCAGTCAAAAAAATCAATAAGATTTGTTTGAAATGATCTCCCTGAAGTACACCCATGTTGTTTTTCATCTTGCAATCCATGGGATTTTAGATGTTCCACAATCCAATACTTTAGTAGGGTTTCTATTAATTTCCCCACTATTTATGTCAGACTTACTGGCCTATAGTTGCTTGATTCCTCCTTACTACCTTTCTTGTGAATGGGCACAACATTTGCTAATTTCCAATCTTCCGGGACGGCTCCGGTTACCATTGATTGGTTAAATAAATCTGTTAACGCTTTTGCTAGCTCACCACTAAACTTTTAATAATTTTAGGTGTATCTCATCAGGCCCCTGTGATTGATTTGTCTTCACTTTAGAAAGCAAACGTAGAACCTCTTCCTCTATAAAGACACATGCATCAAAGAATTCCTTAGTTTTCCTCTCTAATGGAGGTCCTTTTTCTTCTGTAAAAACTGAGCAGAAGTATTCATGAAGGCAGTCGACTAGCCCTTATTCTCTTCTACATACCTTCCTTCCTTTGTTTTTAATTTAGTTTATTCCTGGTTTTGATTTCATTTTTTCATTTATATATCTGAAGAATGTCTTATCCCCTTTTTTCACAGACTGAGCTAGTTTTTCTTCTGCCTGTGCTTTAGAAGTTCTTATAACTTGCTTGTCCTCTTTCTGCCTAGTCTTGTAGATTTCCCTATCTTCATTGCTCTGGGTTGTTATATAATTACTAAATGCTAGTTTTTTTTTATGATTTTGGCCACTTCTGCTGAGTACCACAGTGGTCTCTTCCTTTTTCTGCTTTTACTGACAAGTCTAGTGCAATTTTCTGTTGCCTTCAATAAAGTGTCTTTTAAGTAGTCCCATTTCTCCTGAACTCCATGTAATTTGTTCGTCTGATAGGGACTCATTTATGACTAATCTCATTTTTGAAGTCTGTTTTTCTAAAACTTTAGTGTTTGTGTGGTGTGACTCCTTCACTGTTCTTATATTAAACCACACTGGTGATCACTAGATCCAAAGCTTTTGCCAACAATAACATCATATACCAAATCCCCATTTGTGAATACCAAATCCAAAATGGCCTCCTTCCGCGTTGGCTCCTCAACCACTTGTAGAGATAATCTCAGTAGAGACTTTAGAATATCTGTACTCCTGGCAGAACTTGCTATTTTGGTTTTCCAGTTTATATCCGGAAGATTGCAGTCTCCCATAATAACTTCTCCTTTCATTGTCATTTTAGATATTTCTTCAACTAGATCTACTTCTTTAACTTGGCCAGATGGTCTGTATATCACACCTACACAAGTTACTGCATGATTACCAAACAGCAACGCAACCCAAGCTGACTCTGTGGTTGCCTCACTAACTTGTATTATGTTAGATTGTATGCGATCTTTCACATATAGGGCCACTCCTCCTCCTTTCTTGCCTTCGCTGTCTCTTCTGTATAAAGAGTACCCTGGTATGGATATGTCAGTCATTCCTTTCATTAAACCATGTCTCAGTAACAGCCACTAAATCTACATTTTCAGATGCCATTATTGACCCAAGTTCATTTATTTTATTACCTAGACTGCAGGCATTTGTAGACAGGACTCAGAGCTTGTCATTTCTTAACCTCTGGGCTACTGACATGTTCTGGCATTGTTTCGGGGGGCAATTGGACTCATGGATTTTCACTTTTGCGCCCCCCCCTTCCTAGTTTAAATGCTCCTTAGCAAATTCTTGGAATTGATCACTGAGTGCATTTGAGAGAAAGATGCAAACCATCTTTTTTTGTACAGTTCCTTTCTATTCCAAGTAGAGCTATCATGAGACACAAAGCCACATCCTTGCTCTTGACACCATTTACTAAGCCATAAGTTGAACTCTTTAATGTGCCTCTGCCTATCATGCTGAACATTATGCTCAGGCAGAACTTCAAAAAAATGAAACAATGGATGCAAAATCCTGTACATCATTACCAAGTGTGATGAAAGATTCCTTAAACCCTGAAACTTCATTGCAAGCCAGGTCATTTGTCCCTAGATGGACAAGAACATCAACTTCCCCTTCCTACTTTGCTTGCTTAACAATATTAAGAATACATCTTATATCTCTTCTAGCAGTAGCTCCCAGGAGATATCTCACAAAACCATTTTCCTAAATCTTACCTTTTTTTTTTGTTTTTGAGTGTAGCCACCTCCAGCCAACCTCCTGACTATTTCCTGCAATATCTCTCCAATGCACTTAGAAACAGCAGCAATTGTATACAGCAGCTAATGAATTAGGCCAGCTAATGAGTCAGAGCCTATATATATATATGCACACACACACTCCCTCACAAGCTCCTCCCCCAAAAACAAATGTAACACCTTGATGAGCTAGGCTCATTAGCAAACACACAATACCAAACACCTGAACAAATTCCTTACCTGTTCTCAAGCAGTGGTCAGCAGAAACACAGATGTTGCAGTTGAAAAAGTCCAAGTAAGTCTCCTGCAATATCTCTCCAATGCACTTAGAAACAGCAGCACTTGTATACAGCACCTGCATGTAGTAATTTTTTCCGGAAGTACGACAAAATTAAACCTATAAAAATAGGGTATCATTTTAATCGTATGGACCAACAGAATAAAGAGGTGTCATTTTTACCGAAAAATGTACTGCTTAGAAGCAGAAGCCCCTAAAAGTTACAAAATGGCGTTTTTTCTTCGGTTTTGTCGCACAATGATTTTCGTCATAGATTTTTGGGTAAAATGACTGTCGTCACAAAATAGAATTTGCTGGTGCAAAAAAATAAGCCATCATAGGGATTTTTTCAGGTGCAAAATTGAATTTTTTTTTTTTTTTTCTTAAGGTAAGGGTGGAAAAAAAAACGAAAGTGCAAAAGTCTGAAAAACCCTGGGTCCTTAAGGGGTTAAAGGGGTACTCTAGTGGACATTTTCCCCGTATCATCTGGCTCCAAAATGTTAATTTGTAAACTACTTTTTATTAAGTAACTGAAGGATTAAGATTTTTTTTATCAGCTGATGTATGCTGCAGAGGAAGTTGAGTTGTTTTCTTTCTGACCACAGTACTCTCTGGACAGTTCCTAACTCAGACAGAGGTGTCAGCAGAGTAGGAGCAAATCCCCATAGTAAACCTATCCTGCTCTGGACAGTTCCTGACATGGACATAGGTGTCAGCAAAGAGCACTGTGGTCAGACTGAAAAGAACTTCCTCTGTAGTATATAGCAGCTAAGTACCTCAAGGATTAACCCCTTAAGGACTCGGTGATTTTCCGTTTTTGCATTTACATTTTTCCCTCATCACCTTCTAAAAATCAACACTTTCAATTTTGCACATAAAATTTCATATGATGGCTTATTTTTTGCGCCACCAATTCTACTTTGCGGTGACATTAGTCATTTTACCAAAAAATCCATGGCGAAACTGAAAAAAAATTCATTGTGTGACAAAATTGAAGAAAAAATGTCATTTTGTAACTCTTAGGGGCTTCCGTTTCTAAGTAGTGCATTTTTTTTGTAAAATGACACATTCTCTTTATTCTGTAGGTCCATACGGTTAAAATAATACCCTACTTATATAGGTTTGATTTTGTCGTACTTATGAAAAAAATCATAAGAAAATGTATGTTTAAAATTGTCATCTTCTGACCCCTATAACTTTTTTATTTTTCCGCTTATGGGCCGGTTTGAGGGCTCATTTTTTGCGCCGTGTTCTGAAGCCTTTATCGGTACCATTTCTGCATTGATCAGACTTTTTGATTGCTTTTTATAAATTTTTTTATGATATAAAAAGTGACCAAAAATACGCTATGTTGGACTCTGGAATTTTTTGTGTGTACGCCATTGACCGTGCGGTTTAATTAACGATATATTTTTATAGTTCGGACATTTACGCACGTGGTGATACCACATGTTTGTTTTTACTTAGTTTTTTCTTTATGGGAAAAGTGGTGATTCAAACTTATTAGGGAAGGGGTTAAATGACCTTTTGTAAAAAAAAAAAAAAAAAAATCTTTTTTTTTTTTTTGCAGTTTTCTAGCTCCCATAAGGGGGCTAGAACACTGCACACACTGATCTCTTATACTGATCCATGCAAAGCCATAGCTTTTCATGGATCAGTGAGATAGGGGCTCGATTGCTCAAGCCTGTAGCTCAGGCTTGGAGCAATCAAACCCAGATCGGATGTGACGGAGAAAGTTAAGGGGACCTCCGCTCGCGTCCTAGCTGATTGGGACATGGCGATTTTATCGCCATGTCCCGATCAGCCCGACTGAGCGACCAAGAAGCGTTTACTTTCACTTTCAGATGCGGTAGTCAACTTTGATCGCCGCGTCTGAAGGGTTATTAGCCCAGGGTCCCGGCTATGACTAGCAGCCAAGATCGACCCGGTGTGATGCGGGGGTCACGGCGTGACCCTGCTTTAAACACCGGGTACGCCCTGAGTCCTTAAGAGGTTAATATTTTTGAAGATAAATTTTTAGAAGTAACTTACAAATCTGTCTAAAGGAAATCTGTCACCAGTGTCACCTGCATTAACCTGTCGGTACCGACAGGTAGTGCAGGTGACACTGATGACGACAGTACTCACCTTGTCCCGGTCCGTGGCGGGGATCTCCTGTAATCTTTTCTGCAATCTTTGCTCCCGGCACGGGCGGAGCTTAATAACGTAACAGCTGCTGCCTGGGACCCTGCAGAAAGCAGCAACGGCTTGGGGCATGGGCAGAGCTTAGGGATACCACTGCTGCTGCTCTCTGCTGGGTCCTGGGAACAGCAGCGGATACGTCATTAAGCTCCACCCATGCCAAAAGCTGGTAAAGATACCAGAAAAGATTACTGGAGATCCCCGCCACGGACTGGAACAAGATGAGTGCCGTTGTCATCAGTGTCACCTGCACTACGTGTCGGTACCGACCGGTTAGTGCAGGTGACACTGGTGACAGATTATCTTTTAACTTTCTGACACCTGTTGATCGAAAAGCTTTGTTTCTACACCCCGGAAGAAGCCTCATTGGTGAAACGTTGGGTGAGGGTGGTCTGGTGCACGTCTATTACTCTGCTCTTGGTAACTATACCTGTCTATTGTTTATTTTTGATGGATACTCTTTGCTGCAACTCTGCAATTTGCTTTACTTATACCTACTTTATTGCTTTATTGACCACTGGGTCTTCTGAGGGGGCTTTGTTTATTTTTGCTACCCTCCTCACATTATTATTGCTATATTCCTTTTGGGCACTCAGTAGGTTTCTCCTTATTTTTACTTTGTGAGTCACGTCTATGGTAGCACTTGAGTCCCACCGGACCACCCTATATGTTCTGTGCCTCTGTGGCTGCAGGCCTTGCAGTTGTATCTGCGCTTTATATAGTCATATATATTTTACTTGGTTTTAAATGTCTGTAATTGGATTTTGGATTTATGTCAATAAAATTTTGATATCTTATCATGGATCTGCATACGCTTCTTTTTTCATATATCTACCAGGTGACGCTGGTGACAGATTACCTTTTAACTTTCTCCCACCTGTTGATCGGAAAGATTTGTTTCCCACTGGAAAACCCCCTTTTTAAGTAAGTTCCGATGCCCCCCAGATCATGGGTGTCAAACATGTGGCCCACAATTAATATCTTTGCGGCCTGGCAAAGATATTCATTGCTCTGGTCAGGGCCGGATTATCATTGGCGCTCCTGGAGCACCTGCTCCGGGCCCCATGCCCGCAGGGGCCCGCTGTCACATCCCTGTGTCCCGAAAAATCTTTTCAGGACATAAGGATGCCCGGTTACCTCTTTGCAGCCCCGTGTTTACTTTAAAAACGCTGGGGCCGCAGGGAGGTAGCGCACGCAGGGACGTCACTGATGACGCGTGCACCCATAGGAGAAGAGCGAAGTGGAACAGTGTAGAGGACACGTGGGTATGGTCACCACTCACCAGCACCTCATCTTCGGTGTTCCGACCCCCGCTCCTCCGGTCCCGGGACCTACTGCTATGGCCCATAGGCCATAGCAGTAGATCATGACCCCGGACTGGAGGAGTGGGGGTTGAAATACTGAAGTGGGGCAGTAAACAGGCATACAGCCTCCAGCCATACACTGTATATGGCTGAAGGCTGTATGTCTGTGGGGGAACTGTACTGCACACCTAATGGGGGGGACTGAGGGGCATGGGGTCTTGTGCAGGGGGGCATGTTTATTTTTTTTTATGTGGCCCACATAAATTTTAACCTTTTTTTTTTGGCCCATGTTAGCCTTTGAGTTTGACATGCTTGCCCCAGATGGAGGAAAAGCTGCCTTTTGGCTTTAATCCTGATGTGAAGATTGAGGTTCCTAATCACATTATGTTCCATAAGGGTTTTTACAACAAAGTATGTTCCAAAGGGTCAAAAAGGGGACCCAAAGAAGTAAGCCATGAAGAAGCACATGTAGCATGAAACAATTGTCGCTTACATTGTTATGCAACTGTCTGATCCTGCTGCTCCTAAGAAAATAAAGCGGTGTCTGTTCATTGCAAGACGTGAGTGCCGCCCATTCATTCCAATGTCTGTGGGATGAAAACTGACATGTTTCGGACAAAAAGTCCATAGTCATAGTTGACCTGAATTATCCCAAAAGGGATGTGCCCAAGCTGTGCCCTTTCTTTAACAGATACAAGAGGCCCAGACCCCATGGACTTCTGCGTAACCAGAATTGACCGTTGGCCAGAGTTTGAGTATTCTGTCTTGTCTACCCTACAGTGTAGCATTAGAGAGAGTTCAGCGCAGCAGTCGGTGGTGTCCCCCGAAAGTGAACAAGAAGTGAAAAAACTTACGTTTGTTAAAATGAATCAAGCATGGATCAGTGAGAAATTTAAAATGCCTTTGCCTGATGCTACTCAATAGATAGCACATCAACGATCTCTTCTGCCCACTGGTTACTAAAATTTCAATCAGTCTACCACTGCTTGCAGTCCACTGACCACTACAACTCCAACCAGTCCATCACTGTCTGCTTGCTACAACCATCCTTAGTCCATAACTTCCTGCTGTCTTCTGGCTACAACAAATACCACAGTCCACCACTGCCTGCTGTCTATTATAACTATCACTAGTCCACCTACCTACAACTTTTATAAGTTACTATGGATTGCTGCTTGTTGCTGTAAGTTTGACATTAACTTAGCCTTAAAACAACTTTAGAACTACTTGACTATATTCCTAGGTGACCAAGCAGTGTTATACAGGGCTTTAGAACTCTTAGGGTGCGTTCACACGGAGTAAATCAAGAGTAATTCACGCCGAAAAATTTCCAGGTGAAAATTTATTTTTTTACGCGCAATTCGCACAGGATTTTTGCGGATTTGGGGGAGAAAGAAGTGAAGGGTTTTTCAGCCATTTCCGCGCAAATTCCATATGAATTTCCGCCCAAATTCCATTTTTTTTTACCATTGATTTCTGCTAGCGGATTCCACTTGAAGAATGAACATGCTCATTCATCAAGCGGAACGGAATTCAGCGTCGGAATTCCACTTGCAGAATTTCCGCAGTGTGAACAGAACAGCGGAAAAAACATTAAAGTCAATGGGCAGAGGAGATGTGAATGAATTTGGAGCGGAGAATTCAAGAGGAATTACTCGAGTAAATTCCTCTTGAATTACTCTGTGTGAACGCACCCTTAGGCAGTGTTTTCCACAAGTTTTGAGGGTTATTGCATTGCAGGTGTGCATAGAACATATTCTCTGTAAACTGAACTTTTTGAAGAGTTCTGCGAGCACAGCAAATCGGACTTTGCTAAAGATTTTCCACAGGATAATGTGTACTGCCACACTTTAAAAAAATGTCTTGGAGTATATTGAAGACATAGAATATAGTTTTGAGGTTTACCTTCCAATTTCCCTAGATCTCATCCAACAGTCGTTTGTGGGATGTGCTGGAAAGACCAGACTAATTCCAGGAGGCTCCACATTGCAACTTACAGGAATCTGCTGGGAATGCCACAGAACACTTTCAGAGGTCTTATGGAATTCATGTCTTGACAGGCAAGGGCTATTTTAGTTGCAAGTTGCTATAGTTCATAGGTGTAAAGCACATGTGGTCATTTGAATAATTAATTATTTAATTATAAAAAAATATATAACTTTGTTATGCCTCTTGCAGTCCCTAAAGGGACAGTGGTATGGCACAGGGATTCAAAGAACACCAAAGATAGAATATCTGTCCTGCAACATTCCCTACGTCATGCAGAAGGGCAAACACACTGGGACAGATTTATTAAAACTGACAAAATCTGTCTGTGTTGCCTATAGGAACCAATCACAGCAATTTTTTAAGAGCAGTATACAGAATGAAATCTCAGCGCGGATATGGTGGTTATGGGGAACCAGACAGTTAAATAAATGTGGCGAAACATATCAGTTTTGCTCTGTATTCCTTCACCTTGCACAAACCTATTTTCCAGGGCACTGTCACTTGGAAAAACCTTTGACATGTCCTAGTCACATGTCAATAGTTTTGATCAGTGGGGTCTGTTTGTTCAGACCCCTGCCAATCAGGAGAGTGAACCAGGAAATATCCACACTCAGCACGTTCTCTACCAGCTCTGTCATCGAGACACACACTCAAAATAATTATACGGACCATGTCTTGATGAAGTCACACTGAGCAGGGAGAGGGGCGTGTGACTGTGCGGACTTCTCCTGGATTATTCTTATGACTGGTGGGGGTCTGAACACTCAGACCTCCATCAATGAAAACTTTTGACACATCTAAAAAATTTAATTGAAAGGTTTATTTTAAGGTAGTTCATGCTAGAACAATCATGGCCAGTCAATGGGAAATTAATTTCACCATGTTTTTGGGAGTTATGATGAAATTGTTAAATTGTTACTTTAATAATAAGGGTATTCTTACAGATACGGTATATGCTGAAGATGTGATGCTGTGTTTAGCTATTTCTTATATTAAATGCGCATGAAATAATCTTCAGCAGGAAATCCACAACATATACAGTACGTGTACCCATAATGTGACCAAAAATTTCTTTGTTATGGATATATATTCTTATAGGTACTGCAGGCCCCTAGATCCACCATACTGGTCTACATTATTCCAAAATGGTGCCAATAAAATAATAATAATCATGCTTCAGCCACCTCCAGGCTGTGCCATTCAGCCACTATATGGTCTCATCATCCTTCAGCCAACTCCAGGCTGTGCCATTCAGCCACTATACGGTCTCCTCATGCTTCAGCCAACTCCAGGCTGTGCCATTCAGCCACTATATGGTCTCCTCATGCTTCAGCCAACTCCAGGCTGGGCCGTTCAGCCACTATATCGTCTCCTCATGCTTCAGCCACCTCCAGACTGTGCCAATCAGCAACTATATGGTCTCCTCATGCTTCAGCCAACTCCAGGCTGTGCCATTCAGCCACCATATGGTCTCCTCATGCTTCAGCCAACTCTGGGCTGTGCCATTCAGCCACTATATGGTCTACTCATGCTGCCCCAACTTCCACACTGTTAAAATGTACAGTGATGTCACAGTACATTGTGTACTAGTACTGTGATGTCTCTGTGCACATGGGGGGGGGGGTGCATAGAAGGGTAGCAGTAGAGAATGGCATTTAAAAATTTTACCCAACAGGCAACTAGACTAAAACCATCTGCAGCGCTGTTGTTATAGAGCCTAAAGCTTGCACCAGGTGTGGACTGACAACCCATGGGGCCCCTGGGATAAATAATGTAATAGACTTGTGCACGACCCAAAAATTCGTTTTTTTTTCGTTTCGTACATTTTCGTATTAAAAAAATTTTGGTTCTGTTGCACATTCGTTATCGAGTAAATCGTTTCATTCTGTTTTTCGGATGCATCCGTACATTTTCGGATCCATCCGAAATATCATTCGGATGCATTCGTTATATCACACCCGTCAATTATTTCGTACACATTCGTTACATTTGGCGCTTTCGTTACTTCGGACGTATTCGTTATTTCGGCCGCATTCGTTTTACTTTCAAATTCGGCAGATTACATTATTCCTTTTATGTTTCTGTATTCCTAACGATTAACAAAACAGCCGAAGTAAAGTTAGGCCCGGTCAGTCAGGGGCTCAGAGTTTTCACCCAGTGGCCCAGATTTATCAAACTGTGTGAGAGAAAGAGTGGAGTGGTCTGGTCTCCCATAGCAACCAATCACAGTTCAGCTTTCACTTTACCAGAGTTCATTATCTGACATGTGATTGGCTGTTGTGGTCACTCCCCTTTTTCTCTCACACAGATTGATAAATCTTGCCAGCGTGTACTGAGAGTGAGAAATTGATTGTATTGTGTGTAAATTGTGTGAAAAAAACAATGTCTGGAATGAGAGATATTGTGTCTGTGGTGTCTGGGAGAGAGGAGGGTGAGCGTGCTGTTGTGGATGTGAGTGATAGAGCATGTGTGAGTGAGCGTGTGGATGATGTGTCTGAGTGTAATCGTGGCGTGGAGAGAAGAGGATGAGTAAAGTCCGAGCAGGTCCAATCGCAAGACAAAGTGGTTGGACAATATCGGACTCTGGCAGTGGCAGCCACACATCTGAGTCTGAGAGTCTGCACTCAGTGGGAGTCCCACTAGCCAAAAAACAAAGAGGGCCGAAATTCACGGAGGCTGAGAACGTAGCACTGGTGGCTGCTGTTAGCACAGAAAAATTTGTGTTATTCAACACGACAGTGGGCACCCAGGAGAAGATGGCCGCCTGGAGCCGGGTGAGGGAGAAAGTGTCCCAAGTTGGAAGTGGCACAGCGGACAGGACAGTTCTCAGCATCAGGCATCGGTGAGTAAATATTTCATTATGATATCATCATCAATGTGTTGGCAAAGACATATTGCAAAGCATAATCTATGCTTGTCTTGGTCTATGACAATACCATTCTATAACCTTTATTGTTTGTTACACATATGTCCTTTACATCTTAGATTTGTAATTACATCTAGTGTTTACCGATGTATCCGTGGTTTCGCCCCTAAAGCAAATGCTCCATAAGTGGGGAACCACCTTTCTTGCAAAAAAATAGTGGACTTGCTCATCTGCATAACTACCGGTAATTATGTATGCGTGACATGAGGATACACATATGAGGGGGCAATTTTTTTGTATTCTGACCCCTATAACTTTCTTAGTTCTCCTTATACGGTCCTGTATGATGCACCCCGGTCTGTAGTTTTTGACAGTACCATTTTTGTTTTAAAAGGGGTACTCTGGTTGAAAACTTTTTTTTTTTTTTTCTTAAATCAACTGGTGCCAGAAAGTTGATCATATTCCATAAACCTTACAGTACGTATTAAGTTGCTGCTGAATTCTACATAGGAAATTCATTAATATTTGTAACCCAGAGCTCTCTGCTGATATCACGAGCACAGTGCTCTCTGCTGACATCTCTTTCCATTTTAAGAACTGTCCAGAGTAGGAGAAAATCTTAATAGCAAACATATGCTGTTCTGGACAGTTCCTAAAATGGACAGAGATGTCAGCAGAGAGCACTGTGCTTGTGATGTTAGCAGAGAGCTCTGTGTTTGAAAAAGAAAATAATTTCCTCTTTAGCAGCTAATAAGTACTGGAAGGAATAATATTTTGTTTTTTATTAAAATGTACACATCTGCCTAATTTTCTGGCACCAGTTGATTTAAAAAAAAGCACCCTTTTAATGTGACATTTTTTTATTTATTTTTTATTTTTTTTTCAAGTCAGGAGTTGCAGTTAGTTACTACAACTACCATCATGCCCTCATACATGTGGCTCATCAGCTGCTCCAAATGAAATTCCAACTCCCAGCATGTTGGACTATACTAGTATATAGTCCATAGGTCAGTGTTTCCCAACCAGGGGTGCCTCCAGCTGTTGCAAAACTACAACTCCCAGCATGTTGGGAGTTGTAGTTTTGCAACAGCTGGAGGCACCCCTGGTTGGGAAACACTGACCTATGGACTATATACTAGTATAGTCCAACATGCTCAGATTTGTAGTTTTAAAACAGCTGGAGGCACCCCTGGTTGGTAAACACTGCTATAGTATATTTTGCCATTTTCCGGGACTTGAAGGATTGGTTTGATAAACTAGTAAAGATAAAGAGGATAAGTCTGACTATATCTGTGTAGTGTGGTATAAATGCAGAAATATGAGCATTCAAGCAAAAGAACAAAATTCTTTCTCAACAAAACTGTTTATTGTCATAAAACGGAAATGGTATGATAAACTTGAATAAACTATTTTATGTAAAACACAAACAGGTACTATGACTGCAGGGCATCAGTAGTCAAAAAAATAAAAAAGCAGCAGCAGAGGAGGAACATCAACTTCAAGAACTGGGAGCTGGAGTTGAAGAAGCACCTCCTGCCAGAGGCTCAGACATCCGAGGCAGAGAGATCTGGTGAGTAAAATGATATATATATATATATATATATATATATATATATATATACACATATATGATTAATTATGTATTACAATAATATTAATTGATAAAACAACAAGAAAATAAAAATAAAAAATAACTATTTGAACTTATACAATAACTGTATTACTATATATTTGTATCCCCCCCCCCCTAGCTCAATACTGATTCTTAAAGGGGTACTCCAGTGAAAACCTTTTTTTTCTTTTAAATCAACTGGAGGCAGAAAGTTAAACATATTTGTAAATTACTTCTATTAAAAAAATCTTAATCCTTCCAGTACTTATTAGCTGCTGAATGCTACAGAGGAAATTCCTTTCTTTTTGGAACACTGATGACATCACGAACACAGTGCTCTCTGCAGACATCTCTGTCCATTTTAGCAACCATGCATAGCAGATGTATGCTAAGGGCAGCATGGTGGCTCAGTGGTTAGCACTTCTTTGCAGTGCTGGGGCCTTGGGTTCAAATCCCACTAAGGACAAAAATAAATAAAGTGTTATAAGTGATAAGTGTTATAATAACGTCAGCAGAGAGAACTGTGGTCGTGATGTCATCAGAGAGCATTCCAAAAAGAAAAGAATTTCCTCTGTAGTATTTAGCAGCTAAGTACAGGAAGGATTAAGATTTTTTAATAGAAGTAATTTATAAATATGTTTAACTTTCTGCCACCAGTTGATTTAAAAGAAAAAAGGTTTTCACCGGAGTACCCCTTTAAAGCATTTATGCTATTTGTAATGTTGGGACATGCAGATGTCAGGGAATCTAGTCTACCCTGTTGTTGTCCTATACAGTAACCCCCCGACATGCGATGGCCCCGACATATGATCAAATCGACATATGATGGCCTCTTAGAGGCCATCGCATGTCGATGTCAGCATCGACATACGATGCTTTTATATGTCGGGGCCATCGCATTAACTGCTATCCGACAGTGCAAAATGCTTAAGCTGCTGTCGGATAGCAGTTTAAGCATCCCGGACAGGATCACTTGCCTATCCCCGCTGCTCCGGGTCCACTTCACGATCCTCCGGCGTCTTCTGTATCTTCTCCAGGGTCCGGGCCTCGCTTTCCGGTGTCGCTATTACGTCGTTACGCACGCCGTCCCGGCTCAACAACGTAATAACGTCACCAGAAAGCGAGGCCCGGACCCTGCAGAAGATGCAGAAGAAGCCGGAGGATCGTGAAGTGGACCCGGAGCAGCGGGACAGCATCGGGAACGGTGAGGATGCGGTCCGGAGTGGCGGGGAAGGTACAGCTTCCTATACTTTACATTGCACGGATCCCTCAACATACGATGGATTCGACAAACGATGGGTCGTTTGGAAAGAATTACCATCGTATGTTGAGGGACCACTGTACTATCAGACCAAATAATGAAGTAGAGCAGGCCCCCATAGAGATTAATTAAATAATTAACATAGAGCATATCAGACAAAATGGCTGAACTGAACAGCATATACAGTGGTCCCTCAACATACGATGGTAATCCGTTCCAAATGAACCATTGTTTGTTGAAACCATCGTATGTTGAGGGATCCGTGCAATGTAAAGTATAGGACAGTGGTCTACAACCTGCGGACCTCCAGATGTTGCAAAACTACAACACCCAGCATGCCCTGACAGCCAATTGTTGTCCGGGCACTGCAGGGAGTTGTAGTCTTGCAACATCTGGAGATCCGCAGGTTGAAGACCACTGGTATTGGAGGTTATACTCTCCTTTACCCGCCACTACGTACCGTCACCGCTTTTTACCGCTGCCCTGGATGTCACCTGCCATCGCTGTCGCTGTGTCCCCGACGCTCCGGCAAGGCCTCTGCTTCCTCGGCATCCTCGCTCGCCGCCATTACGCCGCTATGCAAGCCGCTCCTATTGGATGACAGGATGGCGTGCACAGCGACGTGATGACAACGATGGAGAGCGCTGACGATGCAGGGGATCCTGAAGAGGACGCGCCGGAGCCCCGAGGACAGGTAAGCTATGTTGAGAAATGGTCACATGATTGAAAGCCCGGAAGTAGAGTGATCTACGGCCACCCCTTTCCTTAAGAATAAGATGGCAGCGAGTCAAAGGAATGAGACACACTGTAATGTCATCTTTTGACATGTCCACACAACTCGTAAATTTGTACTTTCTAATTCTATATTGATAGCAATGTGGATATTATGTAAATTACTCAGCTAACCATGCTTTTTATCACAATAGGCAATTTAGCTATTTGCAATGGTGTATATTTGTGGTGTATAATGGTGTATAACATTTATAGGGTTAGATGACAAATATACACCAGTACAATAACTTAATTATTATATTGTTAAGCCTTAGGGAGAGTATTTTGTGTATCATGTAATGATCAACAACACAACTGCTTTCAGTCACTTGATTTTTATTTTAAAATACCTTTTTTTTATTTTTATTATTATTATTTTTTTTTAGATCAACAAGGCCAGGCTTCATTAAGGAGTCACCATGACAGTTCCCCACCATCACCTGTCCTGTCACAATTGGAGAGCCGGAGGGCCGTTGAGGCAGATGATAATGTGCCAGTACCTGAGGAGGACATGGGCCAACCCCTGAGCTCAGCTGCCTGTTCACCAGCTATCCCCAGTCCACTATCTCCAACCCCAGCACCCGCATCTGTCCCAATGGACACCTACCTTAGGGTACTCCAAGAAAGGGACAGGTTGTCCAGGGAGACGAGGCACCTTGCACGGGAGATGCAACGCTTGAATAGGGCCATGCACCGACTTCACCGTCGGCAGGCTGACGACTTCCAAGTGATGTTGGCCCGGGTCAGCCAGCAGCACCTTCAGGCCACAGCACAGCTAAGGGTGGACCTCCTGATGGCAATATCAGGAATCAGCCAATCACCTCCATTGGCTGACACCAGCAGCAGCAACAACAGGGCACCTTCACAAACCTAAAAGATTAAAGAATCATTATTTTTAGGCTGGTTGACAGTTTTGTTATGTTAGAAATGTTGGCAATGTTCAGGTTTATTGTATTACCTCTGTATTCTATTACCAAAGTTTCATGTTGACTTGTATATTGTAACCTCATACAAAATGGTGCCAAATCCTTCCTACAATATAAACATGCAATTGGTATGATTATGCTGGCTGATTGTAGACAGCAGGCATACAAGGCAAAAAATGATGATTACAGTTGTTATTTATTGCTACATTTGCATTCAAGGCCTTTGCCATCAAAATATTAAAAAAATTGTAGGTAAGAAAAAATTCATCTCCTGTTGTGGTGTCTACATGATTGATGATAACTTTGATAGCAGAACACAGATTCCACCAGTGCATGAAATGTGTATTGCAATAGTACCTCTAATTTATTATTATTATTTACCTCAACAGTTGGAGAGGTGGGGTCCTGAGGCATTGTGAACCTGGGTGTAATGTCCATTTATTTATTTTTGCATTTTCCCGTTTCAGGCCCTGTTCAGACATTGTTTTTCATGCATTATATGTTTTCTGTGCTTTTCTTCCAGGTGTGGAAGAGTTAAGCCTTTCACACATGTGTTAGGCGAGTGTGTTAGGCGAGGATAGGGGATAAGATGTCTGATCGCTGGGGGTCCCAGCAGTGGGCCCCCACGATCAGACATCTTATTCCCTATCCTTTGGATAGGGGATCAAATGTTTTTGCCCGGAATACCCCTTTAAGGTACTAAAGCTATACTTTTATTACACTGTGACTTTTAATATGCTGCTGGGATCTGTGCTCCATTTAATAGAGGTCACTTAAGTGTCAGATGCATTGTAAAGCACTACTGTCATTTAAGGGGTACTCCGGCGCCTAGACATCTTATTCCCTATCCAAAGGATAGGGGATAAGATGCCTGATAGCGGGGGTCCCGCCGCTGGGGACCCCTGTGATCTTGCACGCTGCACCCCAGTTAAAATCAGTCCCCGGAGACTGATTTTAACTGGGGTGCCGCATGCAAGATGAGGGGGGTCCCCAGCGGCGGGACCCCCGCGATCAGGCATCTTATCCCCTATCCTTTGGATAGGGGATAAGATGTCTAAGTGCCGGAGTACCCCTTTAAGAAAAAAAAATTGTCATTTACTTACCACTGATTTGCTGATCTCCTTTACCACATAAATGGACGTCCTTGTTGTATCCACAAAAATGTCCACTAAATGTCCACTAAATCCTAAAAGAAGGAGGGAAAGATATAAATTAAATAGAAATTATTAGCATTCTAAATGTAATGTTAGGAGGCTAAGAAGAAAATTGACAGACCACTAACCTGTTTGATGGTGCTGTTCACTTTCTTAACTTTTTCAAACAACTGATAACACAACGGGATCCAACATTCCAATTTGTAACCAAGAACTTCAACTTTTAACTTGAACTGTAGAACTCATAACTAATTGGTGTCAAAGCTTAGGGCAGGGTATCCCAGCTTGGGCATGTTTACTTTAAGAAAAGTCATCTGCTCCATGAGCTGAGGGGCCAGCTGTGAACGCTGTGGGCAGAGAATATTGCCAGTGACTGAAAATACCCGTTCACTTTGCACAGAGGTTGGGGGGCAGGATAGGAGCTCCTGGGCCACCATGGAGAGAGCAGGCCAAATTGCCCTCCTTTCATCCCAGTACTTGAGACTATCCGCTGTAGGTGCCAGATGGGGTTCAGACAAATAACTTTTTACAGTCTCTGCAACCTTATCTCTGGGTATCCTTGAGGGTTGTCTGTTGTGTCCGACCAAGGTTTGCAAAGTTTCTGCCCAAAAGTCAGCAGCTCTTGATGAGTGTCCAGCAGTGTTTGTGATGGGTGATGATGATGACATAGCAGGCTCATCCTCCTCTTCTTCATCATCATCATCATCCTCATCGTCCCTCTCTGACGGCACAACCAAGTGTCTTTGCCTGTCACACACCCTGTTGATTAATTTCTCTCTCCAGCTTGTTAGGGAATTGGCTTGGAGTGCCATTTTGCCCTTAATTTGGGGGTCACACATGGTGGCAAGCATCAATTCAGGGCAAGCATCAGTGAGCTCTGGGATCCTCCGGTTTAATTGTCCATGCAGTCTTCTGACAAGTGTGGCAACATCAGGTACTATGTATCCTCCAGGCAAGTTTTCTCTATGGTTGAGGATGGCATCCATTTTGTTAACAAGATGGGTAAAGAGGGGGATGACTTGAGCCAAGCTTGCATTTTCTTGATTTAGGTTTTCTGTGGCTGCACGAAAGGGGCTTAGTACAGTCACCACCTGAGCTATTATTTTCCACTCCTCCCTGCTAAGTGGTCTGGTCACACCGATGACCTGCTCATGTGACATTGCATGTATTGCTTTTTGTTGCTCCAGAATTCTTTCAAGCATGTCCAATGTAGAATTCCACCTGGTGCTTACATCCTGCTTCAGGCGGTGTTGAGGAAGACCTGCCTTAATCTGCTCCTGCCTGAAAATGTGACTGTCCTTCACACTTCTATGAAAATGGCCTGCAATTTTCCTACAGGAGTCTAACACTTCAGAGAGCTTTGTATTGCTCTCAGTGGTGTCATCTATACCAGCCTTTACTACAAGATGGAGGACATGGGCGGAGCATCGGACACCAACAAATTTGCCATCCCGCAGTGCTTTTAACATATTGGCTGCCCCATCAGTGACCACAAACCCCATCTTTACCTGTGTATTTGCCTGCTCCCCAAGCCACTCTGCCACCATTTTCTGTAATGCACGGTTTATGTTATGCGAGCTGTGCTGCTCATCTAAAACCTCTGCATGCAGTAGGAATGAGCAGTGCCCCTGATTTTGGTTTTTCTACAACACCAGCTCCTGTGTTTCTTGGCCCTGATGTAATTTGGGCTGGTTCCATTACAATGGGCTGCCACCAGTGTGCTGTTAGTGATAAGAAGGCATGCTGCCCACTGGGAGCACTCCACAAGTCTGTGGTGAAATGTAAACACTGTCCTGTGGCTCTGCCTAGCTCCTGTTTTATTAACTCCACACAAGATTAATGTAAGGAGGGTACTATACTGCGACTAAATGTGGTACGGGATGGAATTACACACTGGGGTGCAACTGCCTGCATTAGACGTTTAAACGGTTCCCCCTCCACCATGTTAAAAGGAGCTCCCCCGACGGCTATGAGCTCGCCAATGAGGCGGGTAATTTTACGGGACTGCTGTCTTGAAATCCCCCTGGAATGAAATCCACTAAATTGATCCAAGGTGGGCTGTTTTGCTTGACTGGAGTCAACAGCTTCCCCTCTGTGCCCCTTGTCCAGGTTATCTGGGCTGATGGTAGCACTGGAACTAGCAATACTTGCCCTTTTTTTTACTGGGTGGAGGTGACAACAACCCACTGTCTTCTCTTAACAGGACTGGCTTGTGGTGTGTGCGCAAATGGTGATTCATGCCAGAATTAGTCAGATGCCCTATAACTCTACCACGACTGACTTCCCTGCCACATAGCTTACATTTAGCTGATCTACCATCACAACTATAGAAAAATGCTCCCAAACTTTAGATTTCCGGCTGGAACTGGAACCGGGTTGTGCAGATGGGGCATTTTGCGGGAGGCAATAGCTTTTGGAAGATGGAGGCCTTGTACTGGCGACGGTGGCACTACTTGAATGGGAGGGTGGTGTATCCATTACAACTAAAGAGCCAGAGGATGATGGGGGTGATGATGATTCTGGAAGGTCAGTTGTAAATAGGAGTTGCGATACAGGACTTTGATATTGTTCAGGACTGGACACATCATGAATGAAATCAAGGGGTACCTCCTCTTCTATGCTTCCAATGTCTACACCTTGAAGAGGCGTACTTAACTGCATTATGTCCATGTCTGATTGTGAACCCTGCTTCTTGTTTCCCTCTCCTTCTTGGTGTCTAACAGATTGCGAGACATTAAGGGCCACAGTAGCAGCACTAGTGGTGGCTGTCTTATTTTTGGCCACTTGATGAAGCATGGGACTTTGCTGCAGGCCTTGCTGCTGATCCTCTTTTGTAAAAAAGTGCAGGTGTTACCTTAGCTTGTTTGCCTGTTGTCTCTGTGCCAGAAGCCAAGTTATCATCAGGTAAACCGTCCATTTCTGCAAATCCAGTGACTCACTCCACACACTGCAACTGTAACACCACCAGCCAAAGTCTCACAGGACTACCTCACAACTGAATAAAACAGCCTTACTGTCTGCAATACAGTAGGGATCAAATGGAATAAGTTAATTGGCTAAAAGTTACCATATGGTACCATGTGACAATGAACTCCGATCATGTGACCTCCCAAGGACCAATTAAAAGAATGTAGAATTATTTCTTTACTTTCGTTTACAGACAACGAATGCATTCGTTATTCCCCGAATGATTTGTTATTTAACGAATGCATTCGTTATTCACCGCATGATTCGTTATTTAACGAATGCATTCGTTATTCACCGCATGCATTCATTGTTCACCGAACGCATTCGTTGTTTGCCTGTTCGTATTTTCGGGGCTTTTCGGAGATGCTCAAGGTATGTTTTCGTGCATTCGGATCGCTCCAAATGTACGAAAACGGTAATATTCGTTAAATATAACATTTGTGCCGAACCGAATTGCACATGTCTATAATGTAATATATGTACACAGTGAACCCAGCAGAATAGTGCATACAGCTCTGGAGTGAGATTGGGTGTGTATGTGCTCCTGTGACTTCCAGCAGATATTCAGAGAAGCAGACTTTCCATCAGCCCCTCCTCATGTGTGTGGCAGACACCTGCTTAGGTTTTCCTGCTATGGAACCTCGGGAATCCAGGGCTTCATCTTCCATCCCCTTACCCGGCTGGCGGGGGGATGTGAGGGACCATGCAAGGCCAGTAGCCAGGACATTGGAAAGGAGGACATTCAGCTTCTGCGCCAGTTTTCGTGGAGTGAGCCATACTCCGATTTCTTGACGAATGAATTTTAGCAGTTCCTCCCCTGTGTGACTCCGTTTTGCCAAGGCAAAGCAGGTGAAGAACAGGGTGACACCGCCTTGCCCTACACACATGGTACGATGAAGGGCCACTGAGATTTGTACGTGCAGTGGAGGTCGAGGACTCGGTGAAGGATGAGGAGGCGGAGTCGCACACTGTCACAGGACCAACTGCCTGAGAGCGAGCGCATGGAGGAGGAAGCGGTGTGACTTGTCCAAGTTGCTGTTGTGTCTGTGCAGGAACCACATTTACCCAGTGGCCCGTAAAAAACATGTATTTTCCCTGCCCGTAGTTACAGCTCCACACGTCGGCGCTGCCGTGCACTTTTGAACACACCGACAGGCTCAAGGACTGGCACACCTTCTCTTGAACAAAATTCTGCAGGGCTGGTACTGCCTTCTTCACAAAGAAATGACGGCTTGGGACTCTCCACCTCGGCTCGGCACAAGCCATCAATTCTCTGAAAGGTGCAGTCCAGCACTTGAAATGGGAGGGACTGCAGCACCAGCAACTTGGAAAGGAGGACATTCAGCTTCTGTGGCCTAGGATGAGTGGGCGCATACTGTTGTCTCTTGGACATGTCTTCGCCTATGGATTGTTGGAGTAATGGCTGACTACAAGTAGGAGGAGCAGAAGCATCTGGAGCGACAGAAGGAGGGTATGACACACAGCTCCCTTCGCCTGAGGTGGTGGACCTTTGGCTGGCTGAAAGAGGGAGTGGCGTGCCACTGGGTGATGCGGCAGGCTGGACCACCACATCTGAGCCACGGTTGTCCCAGGCCGCTTTATGGTGGCGCATCAGATGTTGACGCAGGGCTGTGGTGCCAACATTGCTACCCTGACACATCTTGCATGTGGCTGTGTTAACTTCCTCCGGATATTTGATGAAAAACTGCCAGACCGCCGAGTATCTGATTTTACCACCAAGGTAGGCTGCCGCGAAGCAGGTGGCCTATCCCTGGCACATTTGGCTCCTGAATTTCCACTTCTGAATTTCCAACCATGCTACCACCTTGCTGGCTCATCTGCTGCCTCACGGGCAACCTGCAACCCTCTTCTGCTGATGATGATGAAGCCCCCTCTGCACCCGGCTTCCAAGTGCGATTCGCTTCATCATCATCGAGTTCTGTCTGCACGTCACTGATGTCCTCCTCAGGTTCCTCAACAGTGTATGATTCAGGACCCTGAATGCTAGAAACACCACCTCCCACGTCGCACTACTCATCAATAATTGCCTGCCTAGCGTAGGAAGTGGCAGATGCCTCCTCCACTTCTTGGCTGGGCAGTAGCTGCTGACTGTCGTCTAATACATCTTCCTGACTGAATAGTGGAGCTGAATCCACTGCGTAAGATAATTC
Organism: Hyla sarda; assembly: GCF_029499605.1. Classification (NCBI taxonomy): domain Eukaryota; kingdom Metazoa; phylum Chordata; class Amphibia; order Anura; family Hylidae; genus Hyla; species Hyla sarda. The sequence goes on along the minus strand of NW_026608153.1, from coordinate 29,513 downwards.
TTTAGGGGAGGGAACAGCATAGGACAGAGGCAATTTGGGGACAGGGACTGCTCCCGGATCTGAGAGTTGTGGGGGTATCAGATGTTACTTGACGTGATGAAGTGGATGACCGCGTCAACCAATCAACGACGACAGATGGGTTGTCGGTAGAGACACGACCGGTAGCTGATACCGGGAGCTCAGGCCTCTCGCTACGACTCCTGCTGCTACTCGCCCCTAGTTGGCTGCGACCTCTGCCTGATAAATTTAGGCCTCTGCCATTCCTCTGAGCACATCCTGGCACTTCTCTGCCTGACATACTTAGGGCATATACAAGGGGAGTAAAATACGCTTCACTACACGCCTTTCACTGTATGTCGACTTGTTGCAGATTAACAGGCTCAAAAAAGTACACTACTTAGAGGTAGCTATGTGGTATGCACATATGACAGGAAAAAAAGGCTCTATAGTACACTTGGAAAACGTATTTTCGTAACACACCAGCCGGTTGTTACTATTCCCTAGCCTTTCACTGTATGTAGGTTTGTTTCAGATTAACAGGTACAAAAAAAGCACACTACTTATTTTTAGGTATGAGGCACACTGGTTTTGATGAATCTACCCCATAGAGGGAGATTTATCAAAACCTGTCCAGAGGAAAAGTTTCTGAGTTGCCCATAGCAACCAATCAGATAGCTTCTTTCATTTTTCAGAGGCTTTTCCAAAAATGAAAGAAGCAATCTGATTGGTTGCTATTGGCAACTCAGCAGCTTTTCCAGGAAAGTAAAGTTTAACCACAACACTGTAACACCCCGGGACTCGAAGCAGTGGTGGTCTCCCATTCCACTGTGCTGTTGAGATGGTCCTGCTTATCTTACTGTTTAAATGTATGCGCATATTCGCGAATATTGAGCCCTCCCTTCTTTAATGGTATAGGGAACTATGACTAGTGCATTAACTCTGTGATTTTTGCCTATTTAAACTAATAGGCCCATTTGTGGTCTATGGGGATCTCACAACATGTAAAACAGTAAGATAAGCAGGACTGTCTCAGCAGCACAGTTGAATGGGAGACCACCACTGGTTCAAGTCCTGGAGTGTTAAAGTGTTGTGGTTAAACTTTCCTGGAAAAGTTTCTGAGTTGCCCATAGCAACCAATCAGATTGCTTCCTTCTTTTTTCAGAGGCCTTTTCAAAAAAGAAAGAAGCAATCTGATTGATTGCTATGGGCAACTTCACAACTCTTCCTCTACACCGGTTTTGATGAACCTCCCCATTGAGGAAGATTTTTATCAAAACCTGTCCAGAGGAAAAGTTTCTGAGTTTCCGATAGCAACCAATCAGATTTCTTCTTTCAATTTTCAGAAATAAAAGAAGCAATCTGATTGGTTGCTATGGGCAACTCAGCAGCTTTCCAGGAAAGTAAAGTTTAACCACAACACTGTAACACTGTCCCACCCCAGGACTCAATCAAGTGGTGGTCTCCCATTCCACTGTGCTGCCAAGACAGTCCTGCTTATCTTACTGTTTAACATGTCATGAGATCCCCATAGACCACAATGGGCCTATTGATTTCAATGTGCAAAAAATCACAGAGTTAATGCACTAGTCACAGTTCACTGGAGGGCTCAATATTCCCGAATATGCGCATAAATTTTTGCATATGCGGAAAAAAGCAAATATAACGAATATGCGAGGAATATTCGTGAAATATCGTGAATTCAACTATGGCCTATGCCGCTCATCACTAGATCTAAGGAATGTGAACCAGTTGGTGGCTGGTTCTCGTCCCTTTTTTTAGATGTAAGTTTAGTCAAACCACAAACAGATCAAGGAGTTAGTTGCGGATCATAAAGGGATACTCCGGTGGAAAGCTATTCTTTTTTTAAATCAACTGGTGCCAAAATGTGTAACAGCTGTTGTCACCTTCTATCTCTCAATTCAGTCTCAGGGGGTTCAAGACTCAAACACACAACCTTTGCACTGCAAGGTGGCTGCTCTAACCACTAGGCTGTGGGACTCAAACTGTAACTGTGTTTGTGGCAAGCCTGGGCGGTCGCTCGGTCTTTGGTTCCAGTCCCTCGTGTGGGCCTTCTCTTTTTATCAAACAGGCCAAGACCACGACCGCGGTCGCAAAGTCTTGTTTCCAGGTAGCTCCCTTGGGCTTGTGGTTAGAGCTGCTGCTTTGGAGTGCAGAGGTTGTGAGTTCAGGTCCACACTCCATTACCCTGCTATCTGTTGGGCTTGCTGCACTCACTGGACCTCTCTGAATTAAATCATGGGAGCAGAGCAAGCCTGACAGGTAGAGTGTGGAAATGGAGGATGCAGAGGAAAGTGTGTTTGGGTAAAGTGGCTAACAGTCATGGATCCAGGTGTCAGAGAAACATATATGGTGCAGGTGAGTTGGTCATGCGGACGTGAGTGTTCCTGAGTGGGCAAGGGTGATGATTGTAGGGGTGTTGTTTGAAGGGCTGGAGGTAACACCAGCATATTAGTGTTAAAATCAAAATTTCCATTTTCACGTCTCACTTTAAAAAAAGTACGCCAATCACCTGTGGGGTATTAAGGCTCGCTGTACTTCTTGTAACGTTCCTTGAGGGGTTTAGTTTCCCAAATAGTATGCCATATGTTTTTTTTTGTTTTTTCTGTTCTGGCACCATGGGAGCTTTCTAAATGTGACATGCCCCCCAAAAATTATCAATGGAAATCTAATTGATCAACCCATGGAGGACTCAAAATCATGGTGGAAAACCACACTACAGGCTGATCCAACTTTGATGCAATGTCCTTAAAACAAGTCAAAATGAGGATCAGTAGTGTGTGAGACCTCCACGTGCCTGTTTGACCTCCCTACAACGCCTGGGCATGCTCCTGATGAGGTGGCGGATGGTCTGTTGAGGGATGTCCTCCCAGACCTGGACTAAAGCATCCACCAACTCCTATACAGTCTGTGGTGCCAACAGTGGTGGAGCAGCATATGTTGGCGCAGAGCCGTGGTGCTAACATTGGGACCCTGGCCACGCTTCACTTTCTGCCGACACATCTTGCATGTGGCTTTGTTAACCTCCTCCGGACGCTTGATGAAAAACTGCCACAACGCCGAGTAGCTGATTTTCCCACCAACAGTCCGCCCTAATTGACTGCCGCCGTCTCCAGGAACCCCTGTTCTATTACCTAACGGCAAGGTAGGCTGCAAGCAAAGCGGGTAGTCTACCCCGGGCACATTTGGCTCCAGAATTTCCACTTCTGCCACCATGCTGATTGCCAACCATTAGAGATGAGCGAATCAAAGCAGACAAACCCGAATTCTTTACGAATTTCATGATTTATTCAATTCGCAACAAAAGCGAATATTTTTTGGTGCAAATCGCTTAATTAAACTCCATTTTACAGCGTTCCAGGCTCCAGAAAACCTAAAATGGCGGATCCACATGTCATTACATGGGGCAGGGGATGCTGGGAAGGCGGGAAGGCAGGGCGGGAAGGGAGGTAGGCGGGATGACCCTGAATCGAATGCGGGATGCAGGCTATCAGCATTCATTGACCCCTGTGATGTCACAGCCCTACATAATCGGTAGCCATCTTGCGGCTGCTCATTTCATGCCATATACACTGCAGAGATAGGACGGACTGCGTGTTTGTGTGTGTTACACAGAGACGCTGAATTGTACCACAGCGTTCCACTGCCAAATGCTAGTTACATCAGCGTTGTGCACAGAGAGAAGTGCAGTGCTTGTTGTCACTGAGAAGGATTTTGATGCCAGCCATTAAGCTCCCAATCACTTCATTAAGCATTTTATCAGAGGGGCAGATAGCTTTTCGTTGCCTCATACATATAAACAAGCTGCCTGAACTTCATGAACCTTATCACAGGAGGCAGGAAAGAAACAGTTCACTCCAATCTTAACACCCTGTGACAGAGTGCAATTTAGGCTTTAATCCACGTTTATTTTTATTTTTTTTGTGGTGCTGCACTGTTGTGTCCTGCTGCTGTGCAAAAATACGTTATTTCAGCGGACTGTAGTGCATTTGTCTGCCCTCATACGTGCATACCAAATACCTACATCAAAGCAGTGTACTATTTTGTATCTGTAAATCTGTAACAAGTCTAGATACTGGCAAAGTCCTGGCAAAAGTAATCACCCAATGTAAGTAATGCAAGGCCCAAGCCCAAAAGCATCAATAAGCTAAGTAGTTCCTGAAACACACAGTCAGGAGCAGGCATCAGCAGTACCCAAGATACTTTCATAACCCCTTACATTGCACGATCAATTTTTAAATTTCAATTAAGCAGGTATGTAGCTAGTGCAAACATCCAAAAATTAAAGGCCCAAGGCCAGAAGTATCATTGATGCAAGTAGTTCCTGAAAGAAACAGAATCAGTCATGAGCAGGCATTCGCAGTACCCAAGAGGGTTTTTATAACCCCTTACATTTAAAGATCAATGTTGACATTTGCATTAAGCATGTATTTAGCCACTGCTAAACATCCCAAAATACACATGGAAAGCGTATTTTCATAAATCAACTGCCAGTGATTAGTTTTTCCTGGCCTTTCACTGTATGTAGAGGTAAGAAAATCTAGTAGAATTTTTAAAAATGAATTTTACTTGTCAGTTGTGGTATAACAGCATACATAGGACGAGACCACCCACTCAGGAACGCTCACTTTCATATCAGCAACTCACCTGCACCGTATATGCTTCTCTGACACCTGGATCCATGACTGTTAGCCACTTCTCCCAAAAACACTTTCCTCTGCATCCTCACTCTACCAACAGATAGCAGAGCTATAGAGTGTGGACTTGAACTCACAACCTCAGCACTCCTAAGCAGCAGCTCTAACCACTAACCAGTGTGAGCTGCCGGCAAGGCAAGGCAAGGCAAGGCAAGGCAAGGCAAGGCAAGGCAAGGCAAGGCAAGGCAAGGCAAGGCAAGGCAAGGCAAGGCAAGGCAAGGCAAGGCAAGGCAAGGCAAGGCAAGGCAAGGCAAGGCAAGGCAAGGCAAGGCAAGGCAAGGCAAGGCAAGGCAAGACAAGACCTAGCGACCGTGGTCTTGGCTTGTTTTGACAAAAAGAGAAAGCCCACACGGGGGACTGGAACCAAAGACCGAGCTACCGCTCAGGCTTGTCCTATATAGTCACACAGCCTAGTGGTTAAAGCAGCCACCTTGCAGTGCAGAGGTTGTGTTTTTGAGTCCTGTGAAGCCCCTGGGACTGAATTGGAGAGATAGAAGGTGACAACAGCTGTTATACTCTTTGGCACCAGTTGATTTAAAAAAAATAGCTTTCCATCGGAATATCCCTTTACAATCTTCAACTAACTCATTGATCTTTTTGTGGTTTGACAAAACTTACATCTAAAAAGTGGGATGAGAACCAGCCACAAACTGGTTCACATTCCTTAGATCCCTGACTCATATAGATTTGACTAGGATAGTACAGGTAATGCCATTTCCTCAGTCTTCTACCATGGGGTTGAAACCCATGATGCCTGCATTCAACCAATGTAGCAGACATCAGGGGATTCGAACCCATGAGCTTTGCGCTGCAAAATAGCAATGCTAACCAGTGGGCTGTCAGGGCTTTCAACAAGGCAAGCTGAGAGCTAGATTGGTCTTAGGTTCGAGTAACCCCTTCCCCCTCTGTGCAGTTTCTCTGTTTGCCAAAACGGGCCAAAACCTTGTTCAGAGGGAATGGATTGTTGCACCAGAGGTTGATGGACTAAGGTGAGGAGCATGTCAAGAAGAGCACATGGTGGTCCAGTGTCTTCGGAGTGTATGAAGTTGAGGTAAGTTGTTGGGGCGGGGATTGTGAAAGGTGTAGGTAGAAGTGGAGGCAGGTGCACTCCTTTCAGCCAAAAGTGATGTTGAGTCTGCTGAGGTGAGTAGAGCAGTGGGATTTGGCATAAGGTTGAAAAAGGCAGGCTTTAATTATTTTGTTAATATTTATATATCAAGAAAAGTGGATCCACTACCAACCACAATTGTCTGCAGCCCTTCAAGCCACACCCCCCCAATCCAAACCGTTGCACCATCAGCATCCCCCACTCTCCCACACCATTTACACTTCTCAAACACCTGGATCTGTCACCATCAGCTGCTTCTCCCAAAAATGCCTTCCTCCGCATACTCCATTTCCACATTCCATCCATCAGGCTTGCTCCTCTCCCACGATCTAATTTGGAGAGATTGGGCAAGCAGAGCAGGCCCGACAGATAGTATGGCAACGGAGTAGTATTGACTTGACCTCCCAGCCTCTGCGCTCCAAGGCAGCAGCCCTAACCACTAGCCCGTAGGAGCTGCCTGGATAACATGACATAACATGACATAACATGACATAACATGACATAACATGACATAACATGACATAACATGACATAACATGACATAACATGACATGACATGACATGACATAGCGACCGTGGTCTTGGCCTGTTTTAACACAAAGATAAAGCCCACAGAGGAGGACTGGAGTAAAAGACAGAGCTACTACTCAGGCGTGCTAAAGCTACAGTTTGAGTCCCACAGCCTAGTGGTTAGAGGAGACAACTTGGAGCACAGAGATTGTGAGTTCAAGTCCTGTGAGATCCCAACAAATAGTCTGCTGGTTACACTAGTCTGTAGAATGTATAATACAATACATACCCAGCAATCTATTCCTAACTGTCTGTGCTACATACCATAACAACATTTTTATTCCCAGACTCTGCCCAGCAGCAGTATCAGTAAACCATATATTGCCTGAATGACACAGCCTGGAGTTGGCTAAAGCATGAAGAGACCATTGAAATGTATGATTTTTTTAATTTAAATTTAAGATTTTGAAATTTAAATTAATGATTTTGAAATTTAAATTTTAACTCCCAAGTTTTAGTGTCCCGGACCCCAGAGGGCCAAATCTAACAAGCCCCCACAGGGCTCATGTGGCCATGAGATGTAGGCGCAATGTCTCCATAGCCCTGACCAGCCATTGTTTCCAACACTTTGCGCCAAGGCAAACCATGTGAAGAACTGCGTGACACCGCCATACCCTGTACACATGGTATGCTGAAGGACCACTGAGACTTGTCCGGGCAGTGGAAGCTGAGGACATGGTGGAGGATGAGGAGGTGGAGTCAAACACTGTCACAGGACCAACGGGTTGACAGAGTGGAGCAGGAAGCAGCATGAGTACACAAGAGGGGTTAACAACCCCTAAAAGTAAAAGGTGAATGTTGAAATCTCTATTGAAGATGCATGTTAGGTAGTGCTACCCTCCAAAAATGTAAGGCCCAAGCTCAGAAGCATCAGTAAGCCAAGTAGTTCCTGAAAGACACAGTCAGGAAAAGGCATCAGCAGAACACAAGAGGATTATATAACCCCTAAGACTGAAAGATCAATGTTGAAATCTTAATTAAGCATGTATGTAAGCTAGTGCAAAACATCCATAAATTTAAGGCCCAAGCTCTGAAGCATCAGTAAGCCAAGTAGTTCCTGAAAGAAACAGGAGCAGTCAGGAGCAGGCATCAGAAGTACCTAAGAGGGTTTCATAACCCCTTACATTGAAATATCAATGTTGAAATTTATATTAAGCATGTTTTTAGCTCATGCTAAACATCCAAAAATGTAAGGCCCAAGCCCAGAAGCATCAATAAGCTAAGTAGTTCCTGAAACACACAGTCAGGAGCAGGCATCAGCAGTACCCAAGAGGCTTTCATAACCCCTTACATTGCACGATCAATTTTGAAATTTCAATTAAGCATGTATGTAGCTAGTGCAAACATCCAAAAATTAAAGGCCCAAGGCCAGAAGTATCAGTGAGGCAAGTAGTTCCTGAAAGACACAGGATCAGTCAGGAGCAGGCATTCGCAGTACCCAAGAGGGTTTTATAACCCCTTACATTTAAAGATCAATGTTGAAATTTGCATTAAGCATGTATTTAGTCACTGCTAAACATCCAAAAATTAAAGGCCCAAGGCCAGAAGCATCAGTGAGGCAAGTAGTTCCTAAAAGACACAGGATCAGTCAGGAGCAGGCATTCGCAGTACCGAAGAGGGTTTCATAACCCTAATTGATAACCCAAGAGGGTTTCATAACCATAATTGTGAAGTGTTGGTGGAGAAGCATGGTCAATCTATTCTGAGGCATCTGACATTGGTGGGTGGAAATCCTGGCTGATCTATGCCTGATTCATCTGCACAAAGGTCTCTCCACATTTTTCGTGGACAGACGAGTTCGCCTTGGGGTGACTATGGCCCCGGCGGCACTAAACACCCGCTCTGATGTCACACTACTGGCCGCGCAGGACAGCTTTTCCAGAGCAAACCCTGCTAGTAGTGGCCATAAATCAAGTTTGGCTGCCCAGAAGTCCAGCGGATCTTCAAGGTTTGTTGGCATGGCCATGTTAAGGTATGTCACCACCTGCTGCTTCAGGTCCTGCTCCATGTCTACCTGCTGCTGAGAAGTTGCTTCACTATGCGGATGAAGAAAGCTACTCATCAGTGACTGTAGACTTAGGCTGTTTATAATGGAGCTTGTACTGCTCCTGCCACCCCTCCCCTCCCCAGCAGCCATGGCAGTGGAAGGTGAGCGCAGAGGGCCCCCCGAGTCAGACCTGAGAGTGGATGGACCATGTCGCCGATAGGCATCGGCCAAGTGACTACGTAGTATCTTTCTGTAGTAGGTCAGTTTGTCCTCCCTCTCAGTGGGTGTAAAAAAGGCCCCCATTCTGTGAGGGTAGCGAGGGTCCAATAAGGTGGAGAGCCAGAAGTCATCCTGCTGACGAATTATGACAATTCGGGGGTCAGAACGCAAGCAACTCCCTGCCTCCATCTCCACTGCATACTGCCACGGTGTGTCTGGGTCCTCTGTCTCGCCTTCCTCATAATAACCCTTTAGCTCCTAAACACTGCCCATGTCATCAAACCTAAACTGTGCTCCACTTTGCCCCACATTCTCCTCCTCCAGTTCAGCCCCCACAGGGCTCATGTAACCATGAGATGTAGACACAACGTCTCCATTGCCGTGACCAGCCATCGTTTCAATAATTTGTTGTAGGCAATGAAGGAGGGGAATTACATTGATCATCCCGTGATCCAGGCAACTTACAAATAATGTGGCTTACTCAAAGGGCCTCAGCAAACGGCAGGTGTCATGTATGAGCTGCCACTGGTACACATTGAAGTTACACAGGGGAGTACCCCTGCTTGGATCATCAAGAAATCGGTGATGGCTTTTCTTTGTTCGTATAGTCTGTCCAACATATGGAGGGTGGAATTCCAACGTGTGGCAATGTCACAAATAAGACTATGTTGTGGGATACCGTTCTGACGCTGCAGCTCAAGGAGGGTGTGCTTTGCGGTGTACGAGTGGCTGAAGTGCATGCAGAGTTTCCTTGCCATTGTTAGGATGTCTTGCAAATGGGGTGAAGACTTCAGGAAGTGCTTGACAACCAGATTCAACACGTGTGCCATGCAGGGAGCATGTTTCACACTTCCTTGTCGCAGCACGGACATGATGTTCTTCCCGTTGTCGGTCACCATGGTTCCCATTTCCAGTTTTCGTGGAGTAAACCATACTCCGATTTCTTGCCGAATTAATTTTAGCAATTTCTCCCCTGTGTGACTCTGTTCGCCAAGGCAAAGCATGCCAAGAACAGCGTGACACCGCCGTGCCCTATACACATGGTACGATGAAGGGCCACTGAGATTTGTACGTGCAGTGGAGGCCAAGGACTCGGTGGAGGATGAGGAGGCGGAGTCGCACACTGTCACAGGACAAACTGCCTGAGAGCGAGAGCGTGGAGGAGGAAGCGGTGTGACCTTTCCAAGTTGCTGTTGTGGCTGTAAAGGAACCACATTTACACAGTGGGCCGTAAAAGACATGCATTGTCCCTGCCCGTAGTTACAGCTCCACACGTCGGCGCTGCCTTGCACTTTTGAACAAACCGACAGGCTCAAGGACTGGCACACCTTCTCTTGTACAAAATTAAGCAGGGCTGGTACTGCCTTCTTCGCAAAGAAATGACGGCTTGGGACTCTCCACCTCGGCTCGGCACAAGCCATCAATTCTCTGAAAGGTGCAGAGTCCACCACTTGAAATGGGAGGGACTGTAGCACCAGCAACTTGGAAAGGAGGACATTCAGCTTCTGCGCCAGTTTTCGTGAAGTGAGCCATACTCCGATTTCTTGACGAATGAATTTTAGCAGTTCCTCCCCTGTGTGACTCCGTTCTCCAAGGCAAAGCAGGTGAAGAACAGGGTGACACCGCCTTGCCCTACACACATGGTACGATGAAGGGCCACTGAGATTTGTACGTGCAGTGGAGGTCGAGGACTCGGTGAAGGATGAGGAGGCGGAGTTCCACACTGTCACAGAACAAACTGCCTGAGAGCGAGAGCATGGAGGAGGAAGCGGTGTGACTTGTCAAAGTTGCTGTTGTGGCTGTAAAGGAACCACATTTACCTAGTGGCCTGTAAAAGACATGTATTTTCCCTGCCCATAGTTACAGCTCCACACGTCGGTGCTGCCGTGCACTTTTGAACACACCGACAGGCTCAAGGACTGGCACACCTTCTCTTGAACAAAATTATGCAGGGCTGGTACTGCCTTCTTCACAAAGAAATGACGGCTTGGGACTCTCCACCTCGGCTCGGCACAAGCCATCAATTCTCTGAAAGGTGCAGTCCACCACTTGAAATGGGAGGGACTGCAGCACCAGCAACTTGGAAAGGAGGACATTCAGCTTCTGTGGCATTGGATGAGTGGGCGAATACTGTTGTCTCTTGGACATGGCTTCACCTATGCATTGTTGGAGTAATGGCTGACTACAAGTATGAGGAGCAGAAACATCTGGAGCGACAGAAGGAGGGTATGACACACAGCTCCCTTCGCCTGAGGTGGTGGACCTTTGGCTGGCTGAAAGAGGGAGTGGCGTGCCACTGGGTGATGCGGCAGGCTGGACCACCACATCTGAGCCACGGTTGTCCCAGGCCGCTTTATGGTGGCGCATCATATGTTGACACAGGGATGTCGTGCCAACATTGCTACCCTGACATATCTTGCATGTGGCTGTGTTAACCTCCTCCGGATATTTGATGAAAAACTGCCAGACCGCCGAGTATTTGATTTTACCACCAACAGTGCGCAATAATCGACTGCTACTGCCGCCGTCTCCAGGAACCCCTGTTCCACTACCTCCCTGGAAGGTAGGCTGCCGCGAAGCAGGTGGCCTACCCCGGGCACATTTGGCTCCTGAATTTCCTCTTCTGAATTTCCAACCACGTTACCACCTTGCTGGCTCATCTGCTGCCTCAGGGGCAACCTGCAACCCTCTTCTGCTGATGGTGCGATCGGCTTCATCATCATCGAGTTCTGTCTGCACTTCACTGATGTCCTCCTTAGGTTCCTCAACAGTGTATGATTCAGGACCCTGAATGCTAGAAACACCACCTCCCACGTCGCACTACTCATCAATAATTGCCTGCCTAGCGTAGGAAGTGGCAGATGCCTCCTCCACTTCTTGGCTGCTGACTGTCGTCTAAAACATCTTCCTGACTGAGTAATGGAGCTGAACCCACTGCGTAAGATAATTCTTTAGGGGAGGGAACAGCATAGGACAGAGGCAATTTGGGGACAGGGATCTGAGAGTTGTGGGGGTATCAGATGTTACTTGACGTGATGAAGTGGATGACCGCGTCAACCAATCAACGACGACAGATGGGTTGTCGGTAGAGACACGACCGGTAGCTGATACCGCAAGCTCAGGCCTCTCGCTACAACTCCTGCTGCCACTCGCCCCTAGTTGGCTGCGACCTCTGCCTGATAAATTTAGGCCTCTGCCACTCCTCTGAGCACATCCTAGCACTTTTCTGCCTGACATACTTAGGACGTATACAAGGGGAGTAAAATACGCTTCACTACACGCCTTTCACTGTATGTCGGCTTGTTGCAGATTAACAGGCTCAAAAAAGTACACTACTTAGATGTAGCTATGTGGTATGCACATATGACAGAAAAAAAAGGCTCTATAGTACACTTGGAAAACATATTTTCGTAACACACCAGCCGGTTGTTACTATTCCCTGGCCTTTCACTGTATGTAGGTTTGTTTCAGATTAACAGGTACAAAAAAGCACACTACAATTTTTAGTTATGTGGCACACTGGTTTAGGCACACTGGTTTTGATGAATCTACCCCATAGAGGGAGATTTATCAAAATCTGTCCAGAGGAAAAGTTTCTGAGTTGCCCATAGCAACCAATCAGATAGCTTCTTTCATTTTTCAGAGGCTTTTTCAAAAATGAAAGAAGCAATCTGATTGGTTGCTATTGGCAATTTAGCAGCTTTTCCAGGAAAGTAAAGTTTAACCAAAACACTGTAACACCCCGGGATTCGGAGCAGTGGCGGTCTTCCATTCCACTGTGCTGTCGAGACGGTCCTGCTTATCTTACTGTTTAAATTTATGGGCATATCCGCGAATATTGAGCCCTCCCTTCTTTAATGGTATAGGGAACTATGACTAGTGCATTAAGTCTGGGATTTTTTGCCTGTTTAGGCCCATTGTGGTCTATGGGGATCTCACAACCTGTAACACAATAAGATAAGCAGGACTGTCTCAGCAGCACAGTTGAATGGGAGACCACCACTGGTTCAAGTCCTGAGGTGGGAAAGAGTGTTAAAGTGTTGTGGTTAAACCTTACTTTCCTGGAAAAGTTTCTGAGTTGCCCATAGCAACCAATCAGATTGCTTCCTTCTTTTTTCAGAGGCCTTTTCAAAAATGAAAGAAGCAATCTGATTGGTTGTTATGGGCAACTTCACAACTCTTCCTCTAAACCGGTTTTGATGAATCTCCCGATAGAGGAAGATTTTATCAAAACCTGTCCAGAGGAAAAGTTTCTGAGTTTCCCATAGCAACCAATCAGATTTCTTCTTTCATTAATAAAAGAAGCAATCTGATTGGTTGCTATGGGCAACTCAGCAGCTTTTCCAGGAAAGTATAGTTTTACCACAACACTGTAACACCCCAGGACTCAATCCAGTGGTGGTCTCCCATTCCACTGTGCTGCCAAGACAGTTACTGTTTTACATGTTGTGAGATCCCCATAGACCACAAAGGGCCTATTGCTTTCAACGTGCTAAAAAATCACAGAGTTAATGCACTAGTCACAGTTCACTGGAGGGCTCAATATTCCCGAATATGCGCATACATTTTTGCATATGCGGAAAAAAGCAAATATAACGAATATGCGAGGAATATTCGCGAAATATCGCGAATTCAAATATGGCCTATGCAGCTCATCACTAGATCTAAGGAATGTGAACCAGTTGGTGGCTGGTTCTCGTCCCCTTTTTTAGATGTAAGTTTAGTCAAACCACAAACAGATCAAGGAGTTAGTTGCGGATCATAAAGGGATACTCCGGTGGAAAGCTATTTTTTTTAAATCAACTCGTGCCAAAAAGTGTAAGAGCAGTTGTCACCTTCTATCTCTCAATTCAGTCTCAGGGGGTTCACAAGACTCAAACACACAACCTCTGCACTGCTAGGTGGCTGCTCTAACCACTAGGCTGTGGGCCTCAAACCGTAACTGTGTTTGTGGCAAGCCTGAGCGGTCGCTCGGTCTTTGATTCCAGTCCCTTGTGTTGGCTTTCTCTTTTTGTCAAAACAGGCCAAGACCACGACCGCGACCGCGACCGCGGTCGCGGTCGCTATGTCCTGTTTACAGGCAGCTCACACAGGCTTGTGGTTAGAGCTGCTGCTTTGGAGTGCATAGGTTGTGAGTTCAGGTCCACACTCCATTACCCTGCTATCTGTTGGGCTTGCTGCACTCACTGGATCTCTCTGAATTAAATCATGGGAGCAGAGCAAGCCTGACAGGTAGAGTGTGGAAATGGAGGATGCAGAGGATAGCGTGTTTGGGTAAAGTGATTAACAGTCATGGATCCAGGTGAAAGAGAAACATATATGGTGCAGGTGAGTTGGTCATGTGGACGTGAGTGTTCCTGGGTTGGCAAAGATGATGATTGTAGGGGTGTTGTTTGAAGGGATGGAGGTAACACCAGCATATTAGTGTGAAAATCAAAATCTCCTTTTTCACGTCACACTTTAACAAAAGTACGTCAATCACCTGTGGGGTATTAAGGCTTGCTGTACTCCTTGTTACGTTCCTTGAGGGGTTTAGTTTCCCAAATAGTATGCCATATGTTTTTTTTTTTTTTTTTTGCTGTTCTGGCACCATGGGAGCTTCCTAAATGTGACATGCCACCGAAAAACCTTTTCAGCAAAATTCACTGTCCAAAAGCTCATTGTCGGTCCTTCCCTTCTGAGCCCTCTAGTGCACCCACAGAGCACTTTACATCCACATATGAGGTATTTCCTTACTCAAGAGAAATTGAATTAGAAATTTGGGGGTGGGGGCTTGTTCATCTTTTACCCCTTGTAAAAATGAAAAAAAAATGGGGCTACAAGAACATGTTAGTGTAAAAAATAAAGATTTGAATTTTCTCCTTCACTATGCTGCTATTCCTGTGAAACACTTAAAGGTTTATCAATTATTCTCAATGTCCTTTTGAATACCTAGAGGTTTGCAGTTTCCATATTTGGGTCCATTATGGTAGATTTCTTCAAACTTTCTTCAAATCTACTTCAAACTAAACATTTTTTGAGAAAATTTGGTAAATTGCTCTAAGATAACAAACCTTAGATCTGAATGAATGAACTAATCGTATAAAATACTTTCGTCTTTACATAGTTGAACGTGCTGACAACAAAATCCCTCAAAAATTATCAATGGAAATCAAATTGATCAACCCATGGAGGACTCAAAATCATGGTGGAAAACCACACTACAGGCTGATCCAACTTTAATGTAATGTCCTTAAAACAAGTCAAAAGGAGGCTCAGTAGTGTGTGTGACCTCCACGTGCCTGTTTGACCTCCCTACAACGCCTGGGCATGCTCCTGATGAGGTGGCGGATGGTCTGTTGAGGGATGTCCTCCCAGACCTGGACTAAAGCATCCACCAACTCCTATACAGTCTGTGGTGCCAACAGTGGTGGAGCAGCATATGTTGGCGCAGAGCCGTGGTGCCAACATTGGCACCCTGGCCACGCTCCACTTTCTGCCGACACATCTTGCATGTGGCTATGTTAACCTCCTCCGGATGCTTGATGAAAAACTGCCACACCGCCGAGTAGCTGATTTTCCCACCAACAGTCCGCATTAATTGACTGCCGCCATCTCCAGGAACCCCTGTTCCATTACCTCCCGGGAAGGTAGGCTGCCGCTAAGCGGGTAGTCTACCCCGGGCACGTTTGACTCCAGAATTTCCACTTCTGCTACCATGCTGACTGCCAACCATTAGAGATGAGCGAATCGAAGCAGACAAACCCGAATTCGTTAGGAATTTCATGATTTATTCAATTTGCAACGAAAGCAAATATTTTGTGGTGCAAATCGCTTAATTAAACTCCATTGTACAGCGTTCCAGGCTCCAGAAAACCTAAATGGCGGATCCACATGTCATTACATGGGGCAGGGGATGCTGGGAAGGCGGGAAGGCAAGGCGGGAAGGGAGGTAGGCGGGATAACCCTGAATCGAATGCGGGATGCAGCCTATCAGCATTCATTGACCCCTGTGATGTCACAGCCCTACATAATCGGTAGCCATCTTGCGGCTGCTCATTTCATGCCATATACACTGCAGAGATAGGACGGACTGCATGTTTGTGTGTGTTACACAGAGACGTTGAATTGTACCACAGTGTTCCACTGCCAAATGCTAGTTACATCAGCGTTGTGCACAGAGAGAAGTGCAGTGCTTGTTGTCACCGAGAAGGATTTTGATGCCAGCCATTAAGCTCCCAGTCACTTCATTAAGCAATTTATCAGAGGGGCAGATAGCTTTTCGTTGCCTCATACATATCAACAAGCTGCCTGAACTTCATGAACCTTATCACAGGAGGCAGGAAAAAAACTGTTCACACCAATCTTAACACCCTGTGACACAGTGCAATTTAGGGTTTAAGCCCCGTTTTTTTTTGTTTTTGTTTTTGTTTGGTGCTGCACTGCTGTGTCCTGCTGCTGTGCAAAAATACGTTTTTTCAGCGGACTGTAGTGCATTTGTCTGCCCTCATACGTGCATACCAAATACCTACATCAAAGCAAACAACTATTATGTATCTGTAAATCTGTAACAAGTCTAGATACTGGCAAAGTCCTGGCAAAAGTAATCACCGGCTGGTGTTTTACAAAAATACAGAGTTTTTTGGCATATTGTAGCAAATGTTTTTGCCTTAATATGTGCATACCACATACCTACATCTAAGTAGTGTACCATTTTGTACCTGTTAATCTGTCAAGGGCCTACATACTGTGAAAGTTCAAGCAAAATTACCCACCGGCTGGTGTTTTAAAGGGGTACTCCTCCCCTAGACATCTTATCCCCTAAGATGTCAGATCGCCGCGGTCCCACTGCTGGGGACCCCCGGGATCCCCGCTGCGGCATCCCACTGTCATTACTGCACAGAGCGAGTTCGCTGTGTGCGTAATGACTGGCGATACAGGGGATGGAGCAGCGTGACGTCATGGCTCCGCCCCTCGTGACATCACGGCTCGCCCCCTTAATACAAGTCTATGGCAGGGGCGTGACGAACGCCACGCCTCCTCCCATAGACTCGTATTGAGGGGGGTGGGCCGTGACATAACGATGCTCCGGCCCCTGTACTGCCCGTCATTACGTGCAGAGCGAACTCACTCTGTGCAGTAATGACAGCGGGGTGCCGCAGAGGCAATCCCGGGGGTTCCCAGCAGCGAGACCGCGGCGATCTGACATCTTATCCCCTATCCTTTGGATAGGAGATAAAATTTCTAGGGGCGGAGTACCCCTTTAAAAAATACAGAGTTTTTTTTGGCATATTGTAGCGTATTTTTCTGCCCTCATCAATGCATACCACATACGTACATTTAAGTAGTGTACCATTTTGTACCTGTTAATCTGTCAAGGGCCTACATACTGTGAAAGTCCAAGCAAAATTACTCACCGGCTGGTGTTTTTTAAAAAAATACAGAGTTTTTTGGCGTATTGTTGTGCATTTTTCTGACCTCATCAGTGCATACCGCATACCTACATCTAAGTAGTGTATCATTTAGTACTTCTTAATCTGTCAAGGGCCTACATACTGAGAAAGTCCAAGCAAAATTACTCACCGGTGGCTGGTGTTTAAAAAAAATAAAGGGGCGTTGCTGGGCGCTTGCCGGAGATGGCTGCCTGACTCTTGAGCACTGCTAGCAACCATAGCGACTCATAGCCCACTAATCTGAACAATTTTGGACTCTATCTGCACCTGCTGATCCACTATGTCATCCAGATCCCGTAGGAGGGGTATACCCGGGCACAAAGTCCGTTAGCTCACGGATTTTTACATCCCAGCAGACCAGGGAAGCTCCCAAGATGGCGCCGCTACACGTTCACCAGCGGGCCGTGCTTCCCCAGCTGCACATGCACCGATGCGCACTACAGTGGACGGTTGGCAGAGGAGCACCTCAATGCCACCAGCACCCCTCTTACCTGCTCCTGAGGGTGTTTTGCTGGACCCGAGATTCTCTGAAACTTTCAAGCGGAGGTCAGGTGGTAGCCTCCCAGCTTCTTCTCCAGCGACGCCATCTTCAGGAAGTCCAGCGAAGCAGAAGCAGCGCCTGCACAAGACGGACACGGACATCGCTGCTGACACTGAGGTGAGCGATTCTCTCTGTGCTGTGGTGGATTGTTTAGCGAGTCAACCCTCTTCAGATGCACCAGTGACTGAACTCACTCTAAAATATATGCTTTTAGCCCTCCATCAATCCATTCACTGTGATGTGGCCCGCTTACTGCAACCTGTTCAGGCGGACGTTGCTGAAGTCCAATCAAGGGTAGCGCATATTGAAAATAAGATGGGGGACCTGGTGCCATCCCATAAGACGAGGTCGTTACTATGAGAGCTAAAATTGCAGATCTTGAAGACCGGTCACGCCAGAACAATATTAAGTTCAGGGGCATCCCGGAAACAGTGGCCCCTTCTGCCCTTAAGCAATATTTGCAGGACTTTCTACAGCTAGTCCTCCCAAACTGCACCTCAGTGGACATGATGATCGACAGGGCCCATAAGGTCCCTAGGCCGAAATATTTAGCATAGGACATCCTAAGGGAGGTTCTAGCTAGAATTCACTATTTCCACATCAAGGAAGAACTGATGTCCGCTGCTAGGAAAATGCCATCCCTTCTTGACAAGTTTCGTGATGTCTTACTGTTTACAGATCTCTCTGCGGTGACACTGCAGCAGAGGTGCTTGCTAGCATCACAGCAGTACTACGTGACCATAAGATCCTATACCTTTGGGGATTCCCAGTTCGTCTCCTCATACAAAGAGACAATGTTCTCCATGTGGTCAGTGATATAGACGAAGGATTGAGACTCCTGGCTAAATAGAACTTACCTCCTCCTAAGGACCAGTTGGTCGGTCGCAGACCCCCTCCCAGTGTTGCTCAGGATTGGCAGGGAAGCTGGTTCTACTACTTAAGGGCCAGTGTTCATGCATTGTTGGCTGCTGTTGAGTGGTCGGTATGGCTCAAGTGAACTATGCTCCCACTTCACTTATGTGCTTTCTGCAATCTGCTGCAGGTTTTCCTGTCTTAACTGTTTTTGACTCTTTTTGTTTTTTTCTTTCTGCTGTTACCATTTGTTCCAGGTGGTCCTTACTCTTAAACTCCTTTGCACCTCTTTAGTGCACTTAAATGGTGATTAAATTTCATTTTCTTCCATTATTGTCAGTGGGTTAAACTGTCCTCAAAAGAGGGACTCTTTGTGGAAGGAGGCGAAAATCCTGGGGAGTGATGTCATTTGTGCCAAGGAGACTCTTTTCTTGGCACCGGATGCTCACAGGCTTAGAAACAGGTTTTTCAAACCCATGCTGCCACTAAAGTCCGGGGGGGGGGCTCCTAGCTATCAAACACAAGGTAGCCTTTAAACTAGTTGAGTCATATGCAAAACCTCAAGGGCGGTACTTACTTGTAGTGGGATAGTTCAACAATTTCCTGTACACCCTTGCTACGTTATATGCTACCAATCGCGGACAAATACGATTTGTTCGCAAGGCCCTTTCTAAGATTGAGAAAATGAAGAGGGGACGTGTTATCATATGTGGGGATTTTAACTCAGTAGTTGATAAGCACTGGGACTGCACAATAGGTTCTCATAGGAATTATCTAGACGTGGGTGAGGTGTTGCGTGCCTCGGAAATGTATAATGTCTGGTGCGCCATGCACACCTCTGAAAGGGATTATTCTTACTATTCACCAGCGCACAATACTTATGCCAGACTGGATATGTTTTGGGTAGACAGGGCAGTCCTACTAGATGCTGCATTATCCTCCATAGATCTGATAAAATGGTTGGATCATGCAGCAGTCACCCTGTCTGTGAGGGAACACAACAGAGTCCCAATGACTTATTTATGGCGCACCAATCTTTTTCTCCTCAATCACCCCACACATCACGCCACTCTGCTTAGGGACCTTTCAGAAATTTTCAAAATACATGCAGATGATCCCTCCAATGGAATGCCCATAGGGCTTTCATAAGAGGGACTTTTATTAAACTAGGAGCTAGGGTCAAACGGGAGAGAGAGGCGGCCTTAAATACCCTCTTGCTTGAGATTAGAAGAGTTGAGGCCCTCAATAAAACTTCCCTACACCTGACGGCCTTGAAAACTCTTAGAGACCAACTTAGAGAACATATTTTTGTGGACTATGAAAAAAGGAAATCAAAAGCAGTATATTACGCTTGCTCCGATGAAGCTGGGACACTTCTGGCATCTAAATTAAAGTGAAACACAGTAAAACCACAATTCCGTTTTTGTGGGATGTACATAGGAAGGGGAAACTGACAGACCCTAAAGCGATTGCTAATAGATTTATGGGCTTCTACGCTTCTCTCTATAACCTTCAACATGACTCCTCTACCCCACAACCCTCTATCTCACCTCCTTTCTTCTGTATGCCTTCCTACGCTAACTGCTCAACACTTACAGACATTGAACCAACCACTTAGTTGGGACGAACAAGCTAAAACGATCAGATCCCTCCCAGTAGGGAAGTCTCCAGGCCCTGATGGCCTAACTAATGAGTATTTTAAAAAATTTGCAGAGGTTCTTGGCCCCTCTATGCTCGCCTTTTTTCAGAAAGCCTGTAAATACGGCTCCTTTCCAGCAGAATACAAAGAAGCGATTATTGTCACCCTGCCTAAGGCTGGTAAGGACTCGGATGTCCTGCAAAACTTCAGGCCAATTTCGCTTCTCAACTGTGATGTTAAAATATATGCCAAGGTATTAGCGGCTAGGCTAGCGATAGTTTTACCTTTTTTATTCAAGTCAGATCATACAGGTTTTGGTAAAGGGTGCCATTCCTCAGATAATTCCCGAAGAATACTTAACTTGATCCATTGTGTAGCTAAAACGTCTACCCCGGCTCTCATGGTGGCATTGGACGCCAAAAAGGCGTTCGATCATCTCCATTGGAAATACGTCTTTTCGGTATTGGAACAGATGGGGTTCGATGGGCCAATCCTCTGTGTACTGAAAGCCTTATACTCTTGCCCATCTGCTAGGGTTTTCGTTAATGGTACCTTATCTTATCCCTTTCGCCTGTCCCATGGTACCTGTCAGGGGTGCCCCTTGTCCCCCCCGTTGGCTCAGGCAATTAGGGAATCGGGAATGATTTCCTTGTATGAGGACATTATTCTGTCTCTATTCAACCCCTCCACCTCGCTCCCGGCCGCCCTGTCCCTCTTGAATTGTTTTGGTGCAACTTCATATTACAAACTAAATGCTCTCAAATCACAAGTTTTACCTCTAAATATACCACCCTCTCTGCTACAGGCCCTGACTACTAGGTTTCCCTTGGATTGGCAACCTAAGATTTGGTATTTGGAAATTACCCTGACCCTGTCCATTTCACAGCTGTATTCCTTCACTTACCTCCCATTTTTAGCCACTATGGAGCGTGACCTAGCTGCTATGTCCAAGGTGGAGATTTCCTGGGTGGGTAGAGTAGCTGCTTTCAAAATGTCCACACTCCCAAAACTCCTCTATCTCTTCCGCACATTACCTATTTCACTTCAGGGGTGGATCCAGAGTCTAGTCTCGAGAGGGGCACTATTCGAGTATCAGGCGCTCACGCCCCCTCCGATAGACTTGCATTTGGGGGGTGTGGTGTGATGTCACAAGGGGCGTGGATATGATATCACAACCCCTGCAGCCTGCACCCAGGGTTTGGAGCAAAATGTTCAGAACGCTGGGGCAGTGGAGCACCCCTTTAACCCTTTAAGGACCAAGGGCATACAGGTACGCCTTTGCTCCCTGGTACTTAAGGACCAAGGGCGTACCTGTATCTATCAGCAGGCACCCCGCGCAAATGCCCAGGGGGGTCATCAGACCCCCCCCCCCCCATGTCGGCGATCGCCGCAAATCGCAAGTGAATTCACACTTGCGATTTGCGGCTATTCCGGGTCATACGGGTCAATAGTGACCCGGTGACCCAGAAAATAAAGGGTATCGCGGATGTCCTAGACACCCACGATCCCCTTGAAGCAATAGGAGTGAGGTGGCAGAGGTGCCACCCCTCCTATCTCTGCTATTGTTGGTCTAGACGCGACCACCAATAGCAGATCGGGGGCGGAGGAGTTTACTTTCGGTTTCCCCGTCCTGCCCTCCCACAATGATGGGGAAACCAACAGGGACCGGCGCCGAAGTTCCACTTACCCATCGGCGACGGCAGCGGGCGACGATCAGCGGCGGCAGCGGGCGACAATCGGCGGAAGAAGCTCTCCAGATGTTGCTAAACTGCAACTCCCAGCATGCCTAAACAGCAAACAGCTGTCTCTGCATGCTGGGAGTTGTAGTTGTGTACCTCCAGCTGTTGCATAACTACATCTCCCAGCATGCCTTTCGGCAATCAGTACATGTTGGGAGTTGAAGTTTTGCAACAGCTGGAGGCACACTGGTTGGAAAATACTGAGTTAGGTAACAGAACTTAACTGAAGGTTTTCCAACCAGTGTGCCTCTAGCTGTTGCAAAAGTACAACTCCCAGCATGCACGGTCTGTCAGTACATGCTGGGAGTTGTAGTTTTGAAACAGCTGGAGGTTTGCCCCCCCCCCCCCCCCATGTGAACGTACAGGGTACATTCACACTGGCGTGTTCAGAGTAAGTTTTCTGCTTCAAGTATGAGCTGCGGCAAATTTTTCGCCGCAGCGCAAACTCCTAGCAGTAAATTCACTGTAACCCTCCGCCAGTGTGAACATACCCTAAAAACACTGCATTACACTACACTAACACATAATAAAGGGTAAAACACTACATATACACCCCCTTACACTGTCCCCCCAATAAAAAAAAAAAAACATATTGTACGCAGTGTTTCCAAAACAGAGCCTCCAGCTGTTGCAAAACAACAACTCACAGCATTTCCGGACAGCCACTGATTGTCCAGGCATGCTGGGAGTTTAGCAACAGAGAGATCCAGAGAGCGCAGCAACCTGAACAGATAGCAAGGAGCTAGGGTCAAACTGGAGAGAGAGGCGGCCTTAAATACCCTCTTGCTTGAGATTAGAAGAGTTGAGGCCCTCAATAAAACTTCCCTACACCTGACGGCCTTGAAAACTCTTAGAGACCAACTTAGAGAACATATTTTTGTGGACTATGAAAAAAGGAAATCAAAAGCAGTATATTACGCTTGCTCCGATGAAGCTGGGACACTTCTGGCATCTAAATTAAAGTGAAACACAGTATAACCACAATTCCGTTTTTGTGGGATGTACATAGGAAGGGGAAACTGACAGACCCTAAAGCGATTGCTAATAGATTTATGGGCTTCTACGCTTCTCTCTAGAACCTTCAACATGACTCCTCTACCCCACAACCCTCTATCTCACCTCCTTTCTTCTGTATGCCTTCCTACGCTAACTGCTCAACACTTACAGACATTGAACCAACCACTTAGTTGGGACAAACAAGCTAAAACGATCAGATCCCTCCCAGTAGGGAAGTCTCCAGGCCCTGATGGCCTAACTAATGAGTATTTTAAAAAATTTGCAGAGGTTCTTGGCCCCCCAATAAAAAAAAAAAAACATATTGTACGCAGTGTTTCCAAAACAGAGCCTCCAGCTGTTGCAAAACAACAACTCACAGCATTTCTGGACAGCCACTGATTGTCCAGGCATGCTGGGAGTTTAGCAACAGAGAGATCCAGAGAGTGCAGCAATCCGAACAGATAACAAGGCAACGGAGTGTGGACCTGAACTCACAACCTTTGCACTCCAAAGCAGCAGCTCTAACCACGAGCCCATAGGAGCTGCCTGGAAACAGGACATAGCGACCGCGGTCGTGGTCTTGGCCTGTTTTGACAAAAAGAGAAAGCCCACACGAGGGACTGGAACCAAAGACCGAGCTACCGCTCAGGCTTGCCACAAACACAAACACAAACACAAACACAAACACAAACACAGTTACAGTTTGAGTCCCACAGCCTAGTGGTTAGAGCAACCACCTTGCAGTGCATAGGTTGTGTGTTTGAGTCTTGTGAACCCCCTGAGACTGAATTGAGAGACAGAAGGTAACAACAGCTGGCACCAGTTGGTTTAAAATAAAAAAATAGCTTTCCACCAGAGTATCCCTTTATGATCCGCAACTAACTCCTTTATCTGTTTGTGGTTTGACTAAACTTACATCTAAAAAGTGGGACGAGAACCAGCCACCAACTGGTTCACATTCTTTAGATCTAGTGATGAGCGGCATAGGCCATATTCGAATTCACGATATTTCGCTAATATTCCTCGCATATTCGTTATTTGCTTTTTTTCTACATATGCAAAAATTTATGCGCATATTCGTGAATATTGAGCCCTCCAGTGAACTGTGACTAGTGCATTAACTCTGTGATTTTTAGCACATTGAAACCAAAAGGCCCGTTGTGGTTTATGGGGATCTCATGACATGTAAAACAGTAAGATAAGCAGGACTGTCTCAGCAGCACAGTGTAATGGGAGACCACCACTGGTTTGAGTCCTGGGGTGGGACAGGGTGTTACAGTGTTGTGGTTAAACTTTACTTTCCTAGAAAAGCTGCTGAGTTGCCCATAGCAACCAATCAGATTGCTTCTTTAATTTCTGAAAGAAGAAATCTGATTGGTTGCTATGGGCAACTCAGAAACTTTTCCTCTGGACAGGTTTTGATAAATCTTCCTCTATGGGGAGATTCATCAAAACCAGTGTAGAGGAAGAGTTGTGCAGTTGCCCATAGCAACCAATCAGATTGCTTCTTTCATTTTTGAAAAGCCCTCTGAAAAATGAAGGAAACTTTTCCTCTGGACAGGTTTTAATAAATCTCCCTCTATAAGGCCTCTGAAAAATTAAGGAAGCAATCTGATCGGTTGCTATAGGCAACTCAGAAACTTTTCCAGGAATGTAAAGTTTAACCATAACACTGTAACACTCTGTCCTACCCTGGGACTTGTACCAGTGGTGGTCTCCCATTCCAATGTGTTGCTGATCTTACTGTTTTACATGGTGCAAGATCCCCATAGACCACAATGGGCCTATTAGTTTAAATAGGCAAAAAATCACAGAGTTAATGTACTAGTCATAGTTCCTATACCATTAAAGAAGGGAGGGCTCAATATTCGCGAATATGCGCATACATTTAAACAGTAAGATAAGCAGGACTGTCTCGACAGCACAGTGGAATGGGAGACCACCACTGCTTCGAGTCCCGGGGTGTTACAGTGTTGTGGTTAAACTTTACTTTCCTGGAAAAGCTGCTGAGTTGCCAATAGCAACCAATCAGATTGCTTCTTTCATTTTTGAAAAAGCCTCTGAAAAATGAAAGAAGCGATCTGATTGGTTGCTATGGGCAAATCAGAAACTTTTTCTCTGGACAGGTTTTGATAAATCTCCCTCTATGGGGTAGATTCATCAAAACCAGTGTGCCTAAACCAGTGTGCCACATACCTAAAAATAAGTAGTGTGCTTTTTTGTACCTGTTAATCTGAAACAAACCTACATACAGTGAAAGGCCAGGGAATAGTAACAACCGGCTGGTGTGTTACGAAAATACGTTTTCCAAGTGTACTATAGAGCCTTTTTAGTACACTTGCTACATCTAAGTAGTGTACTTTTTTGAGCCTGTTAATCTGCAACAAGTCAACATACAGTGAAAGACGTGTAGTGAAGGGTATTTTACTCCCCTTGTACACGCCCTAAGTATGTCAGGCATAGAATCGCCAGGATGTGCTCAGAGGAGTGGCAGAGGCCTAAATTTATCAGGCAGAGGTCGCAGCCAACTAGGGGCGAGTGGCAGCAGGAGTCGCAGCGAGAGGCCTGAGCTCCCAGTATCAGCTACCGGTCGTGTCTCTACCGACAACCCATCTGTCGTCGTTGATTGGTTGACGCGGTCATCCACTTCATCACGTCAAGTAACATCTGATACCCCCACAACTCTCAGATCCGGGAGCAGTCCCTGTCCCCAAATTGCCTCTGTCATATGCTGTCCCTCCCCTAAAGAATTATCTCAGCTCCACTAATCAGTCAGGAAGATGTATTAGATGATGTCAGCAGCTACTGCCCAGCCAAGAAGTGGAGTAGGCATCTGCCCTTTCCTACGCTAGGCAGGCAATTATTGATGAGTAGTGCGACGTGGGAGGTGGTGTTTCTAGCATTCAGTGTCCTGAATCATATACTGTTGAGGAACCTGAGGAGGACATCAGTGACGAGCAGACAGAACTCGATGATGATGAAGCCGATCGCACTTGGGAGCCGGGTGCAGAGGGGGCTTCATCATCATCAGCAGAAGAGGGTTGCAGGTTGCCCGTGAAGCAGAAGATGAGCCAGCAAGGTGGTAGCATGGTTGGAAATTCAGAAGTGGAAATTCAGGAGCCAAATGTTCCCGGGGTAGGCCACCTGCTTCGCGGCAGCCTACCTTCCAGGGAGGTAGTGGAACAGGAGTTCCTGGAGACGGCGGCAGTAGCAGTCGATTATTGCACACTGTTGGTGGTAAAATCAGATACTCGGCGGTCTGGCAGTTTTTCATCAAATATCCGGAGGAAGTTAACACAGCCACATACAAGATGTGTAGTCAGAAGGTGAAGCGTGGACAGGGTAGCAATGTTGGCACCACAGCCCTGCGTCAACATATGATGCGCCACCATAAAGTGGCCTGGGACAACCGTGGCTCAGATGTGGTGGTCCAGCCTGCCGCATCACCCAGTGGCACGCCACTCCCTCTTTCAGCCAGTCAAAGGTCCACCACCTCAGGTGAAGGGAGCTGTGTGTCATACCCTCCTTCTGTCGCTCCAGATGCTTCTGCTCTTCCTACTTGTAGTCAGCCATTACTCCAACAATCCATAGGCGAAGCCATGTCCAAGAGACAACAGTATGCACCCACTCATCCAATGCCACAGAAGCTGAATGTCCTCCTTTCCAAGTTGCTGGTGCTCCAGTCCCTCCCATTTTACGTGGTGGACTGCACCTTTCAGAGAATTGAAAGCTTGTGCCGAACCGAGGTGGAGAGTCCCAAGCCGTCATTTCTTTGTGAAGAAGGCAGTACCAGCCCTGTAGAATTTTGTACAAGAGAAGGTGTGCCAGTCCTTGAGCCTGTCGGTGTGTTCAAAAGTGCACGGCAGCGCCGACGTGTGGAGCTGTAACTAAGGGCAGGGAAAATACATGTCTTTTACGGGCCACTGGGTAAATGTGGTTCCTTTACAGCCACAACAGCAACTTTGACAAGTCACACCGCTTCCTCCTCCATGCTCTCGCTCTCAGGCAGTTGGTCCTGTGACCAACTCCGCCTTCTCATCCTTCACCGAGTCCTCGACCTCCACTGCACGTACAAATCTCAGTGGCCCTTCATCGTACCATGTGTGTAGGGCAAGGCGGTGTCACCCTGTTCTTCACATGCTTTGCCTTGGCAAACGGAGTCACACAGGGGAGGAACTGCTAAAATTCATTAGTCAAGAAATCGGAGTATGGCTCACTCCACAAAAACTGGCGCAGAAGCTGAATGTCCTCCTTTCCAAGTTGCTGGTGCTGCAGTCCCTCCCATTTCAAGTGGTGGACTGCACCTTTCAGAGAATTGATGGCTTGTGCCGAGCCGAGGTGGAGAGTCCCAAGCCGTCATTTGTTTGCAAAGAAGGCAGTACCAGCCCTGCATAATTTTGTACAAGAGGTGTGCCAGTCCTTGAGCCTGTCGGTTTGTTCAAAAGTGCAAGGCAGCGCCGATGTCTTTTACGGCCCACTGGGTAAATGTGGTTCCTTTACAGCCACAACAGCAACTTGGAAAGGTCACAGCGCTTCCTCCTCCACGCTCTCGCTCTCGCTCTCAGGCAGTTGGTCCTGTGACAGTGTGCGACTCCGCCTCCTCATCCTCCACCGAGTCCTCGGCCTTCACTGCACATACAAATCTCAGTGGTCCTTCATCGTACCATGTGTCTAGGGCACGGCAGTGTCACGCTGTTCTTGACATGCTTTGCCTTGGCGAACGGAGTCACACAGGGGAGAAACTGCTAAAATTCATTCGGCAAAAAATCGGAGTATGGCTTACTCAACGAAAACTGGAAATGGGAACCATGGTGACCGACAACGGGAAGAACATCGTGTCCGCGATGCGACAAGGAAGTGTGAAACATGCTCCCTGCATGGCACACGTGTTGAATCTGGTTGTCAAGCACTTCCTGAAGTCTTCACCCCATTTGCAAGACATCGTAACAATGGCAAGGAAACTCTGCATGCACTTCAGCCACTCGTACACCGCAAAGCACACCCTCCTTGAGCTGCAGCGTCAGAACGGTATCCCACAACATAGTCTTATTTGTGACATTGCCACACGTTGGAATTCCACCCTCCATATGTTGGACAGACTATACGAACAAAGAAAAGCCATCACCGATTTCTTGATGATCCAAGCAGGGGTACTCCCCTGTGTAACTTCAATGTGTACCAGTGGCAGCTCATACATGACACCTGCCGTTTGCTGAGGCCCTTTGAGTAAGCCACATTATTTGTAAGTTGCCTGGATCACGGGATGATCAATGTAATTCCCCTCCTTCATTGCCTACAACAAATTATTGAAACGATGGCTGGTCACGGCAATGGAGACGTTGCGTCTACATCTCATGGTTACATGAGCCCTGTGGGGGCTGAACTGGAGGAGGAGAATGTGGGGCAAAGTGGAGCACAGTTTAGGTTTGATGACATGGGCAGTGTTTAGGAGCTAAAGGGTTATTATGAGGAAGGCGAGACAGAGGACCCAGACACACCGTGGCAGTATGCAGTGGAGATGGAAGCAGGGAGTTGCTAGCGTACTGACCCCCGAATTGTCATAATTCGTCAGCAGGATGACTTCTGGCTCTCCACCTTATTGGACCCTCGCTACCCTCACAGAATGGGGGCCTTTTTTACACCCACTGAGAGGGAGGACAAACTGACCTACTACAGAGAGATCCTACGTAGTCACTTGGCCGATGCCTATCGGCGACATGGTCCATCCACTCGCAGGTCTCATTCGGGGGGCCCTCTGCGCTCACCTTTCACTGCCATCGCTGCTGTGGAGGGGAGAGTTGGCAGGAGCAGTACCAGCTCCATTATAAACAGCCTAAGTCTACAGTCGCTGATGAGTAGCTTTCTTCATCCGCATAGTGAAGCAACTCATCAACAGCAGGTAGACATGGAGCAGGACCTGAAGCAGCAGGTGGTGACATACCTTGACATGGCCATGCCAACAAACCTTGAAGATCCGCTGGACTTCTGGGCAGCCAAACTTGATTTATGGCCGCAACTAGCAGGGTTTGCCCTGGAAAAACTGTCCTGCGCGGCCAGTAGTGTGCCATCAGACCAAGGCGAACTCGTCTTTCCACGAAAAATGTGGAGAGACTGACCTTTGTGCAGATGAATCAGGCATGGATCAGCCAGGATTTCCACCCACCAATGTCAGATGCCTCAGAATAGATCGACCATGCTTCTCCACCAACACTTCACAATTATGGTTATGAAACCCTCTTGGGTTATCAATTAGGGTTATAAAACCCTCTTCGGTACTGCGAATGCCTGCTCCTTAGTGATCCTGTGTCTTTTAGGAACTACTTGCCTCACTGATGCTTCTGGCCTTGGGCCTTTAATTTTTGGATGTTTAGCAATGGCTAAATACATGCTTAATGCAAATTTCAACATTGATCTTTAAATGTAAGGGGTTATAAAACCCTCTTGGGTACTGCGAATGCCTGCTCCTGACTGATCCCGTTTCTTTCAGGAACCATGTGCCTCACTGATACTTCTGGCCTTGGGCCTTTAATTTTTGGATGTTTGCAGTAGCTACATAAATGCTTAATTGAAATTTAAAAATTGATTGGGCAATGTAAGGGGTTATGAAAGCCTCTTGGGTACTGCTGATGCCTGCTCCTGACTGTGTGTTTCAGGAACTACTTGGCTTATTGATGCTTCTGGGCTTGGGCCTTACATTTTTGGATGTTTAGCACGA
>NW_026608152.1:0-85221 GCF_029499605.1 Hyla sarda | reverse complement strand
TAGGCCCTTCCACCCCTTCCATACCAACATCCTCACTCTGAGTCACACCACCAAAACATTTATATTCACTCTTTCCCCAATTGACCTTAAAACCAGACGCACCACAAAACAGACTTACCAATAACTTGGATCTTCTTACAGCCGCAACAGATTCACTTACCACACATACATCATCCATATAAGCCAACACTTTAACCTCTTTACCACGACCCCCCGGAACTCTCACACCTCTCACACATTTATCCTTACGCAATAATTCTAAAAATGGTTCCATAGCACAAATAAAAGCAATAGGTGACAAGGGACATCCCTGTCTCACCCCTGAACATACTTTAATCTCCTCAGTCATCCATCCATTAATCAGAATCTTACTATACACTTCCTTATACAACATTCTCACAATATTCACAAAATCACCTGGAAACCCCATTTTAACTAGCACCTTAAACAAAAACCCATGCGACAAACGGTCAAAAGCTTTTTCAAAATCAATTGACAACACACGAACCACCTGCTTTCTACACATACCATCCCACAATATATCTCTCAACAAACACAAATTCTCACTAATTCTTCTTCCTGGCACACCACACACTTGCTCCTCCCCAATCACTTGCTCTATCACGTCCCTCATTCTATTTGTAATCAGCTTTGCAAATATTTTATAATCCACATTCAACAAAGTTATCGGCCTCCAATTCCTTACATCATTCACATCCCCTTTCTTATAAATCAAAACCACTATCCCACTCTTCATACTTTCCACCAATCTTCCATTAGCCCACATATACTTAAAGATACTCTCCATATCATCCTTCAGTACATCCCACAATTTCACATAAAACTCAGCCGGCAACCCATCCTCTCCAGGAGTCTTATTTTTAGCCATACTATCAACCGTCCTTTTAATTTCTTCCATTCCAATCTCTCTCATTAAACTCTCATACTCATTACAATCTACCTTCTTATCAATCACTTCCAGCACTTCCTCAGCCAAACCCCTATCACACTGTTTGACTGCATATAAGTCCTCATAAAACTCTTTCACCACATTCAGTACAGCTTTGCCTCTCACCAAACCACCATCCTTATCATACACACTCACTAAATCATCCTTTCTCCCAATCACTTTCTTAAAAAAATATCTTGAACACTTTTCATCCTTCTCCAATTTGTCCACTTTTGCTCGGTACATTAACTCTTTTCCTCTTTCATTCAACCAATCCTTTATATCTCTTTTCACAGCATCAATCTTACCATCCACTCTCCATCCCTTCTTTTTCAACTTAATGAGAAACCCCAACCTTTTATTCAGCCATTCATACTTCTTTCTTTCCCTAGCTTTCCTTTTATAACCTTCCCTCTTGAAAAAAACCTTAGTTCTTTCTTTAACCCACTCCCACCAACACAATAAATCCAAAAATTCTTTTTTCTTCTCACACCATAACTTATACTTCTTAATATACCTATCATATACCTCCTTTTCATCCAACAGTTTCACATTAAGCTTCCAGTAACCCCTCCCACTTATGCAAATCTCATCCAACACCAAACCACAACTCACACGCTCATGATCAGAATAAATCACTCTCTCTTGCTTATACCACATACATCCTATCATTTTGGACACAAAACACATATCTAATCTTGACTCACTCCTTCCACTCTCAGCATGATATGTTGCTAACACAGGATTCACACCACACACTTCAACCACATCTCTTAACTTGAAATCACTCACCATACTCTTAAGCATATTTCCAGAAACATCCGCATCCCTCCCAATCTCACAGTTGAAATCACCTACTAACAACACTGGTTCCTTCCCAGACAAAAACCCCTTAATTATTTCAAACAAACCCACCCTCTCCTCCTTATTCACAGGTGCATAAACATTAATTAACTTAAACTTAAACCCATGTAACCCAACCTCCACCAACACACACCTTCCTTCCCTTAACACCATTTGACTACAAACTTTAAACTTATTATTCCTAAACAAAACCCCAACTCCATCATTTCTATTTACATTAGAGCAGGACCACACTGCTGGTCCATATCTCCACTCCTCCTTTTTTGGAGGAAAATCCAATCCACATTCCTGTAGACAAATTATGTCATTATTAGTTCCTGCCAATTCCTCCAGAATGGCCGCTCTTCTATTCTTATTTTTAAAGACTCTAACATTTGACAAACTAACCGAAAAAGACATATCTAATCAAATAACAACCCATAGGAAGAAAAAACCTAGAAGAGAGTTAATGAACTTTACGGCTCAGTGTCGAGGGAGAAGTTTCTTCTCCAATGCATTTATCCATTTCACCCTCAGATATTGCGGCAAAACGATTACTCGTCTCCACCACCGTCTGCTCCATCTTTTCACCACTGGCACCTCTCGCCGCCTTCCGTGGGGGACGAAAAAGATCTTCCTCTCTCTCTTTAGCACTTTCCTCTTCTGAATTCGACCATTCAACTTTTTGAGTGCCAGACACCTGAGGACTAGGCACCTCTTCAATTCTCACCTCCTCCTCCATCTCCTCTTCAATCTCCTCCTGCACCTTCTCTTCCACCACCGTTGCTTTCTCAATAATAGCAATCACACTCTTTTCTGCCATGTCTGCCTTTGCCTTTTCCCTTTTTTTAATTGCCAAATCTTTTCTGGCCTCTTTCTCCTTCTCCCTCTTAGCCACCTCCGGACAATTTCTATACACATGTCCAACAAGGCCACAAAGATCACAAGTTCTGGGCTGTGGACAAGCTCCCGCTTCATGCCCTGGCATTTTACAATTTCGGCACTTCTTATTACCTGGACAAGCCTCTTTAACATGTCCAAACAGCAAACAATCACGGCAAAACAATGGCTGGCCATAATAATAGACATAACCCCGGTTTCCAGCGATTGAAAAATTGGCCGGTGGGTGTTTCACTCCACCAATGCTCCCAGGATCCAGCTTCAGTTTTACAAAGAACTTCCATGTGCCATTAAACACACCCAAACTACTAGTTTGCTTCACTCCCCCTTGGACACTTTCACAGTAGATACTTAGAAAGTTCTTAATCATATCCGGGTCTAAGAACGGATTGTACATATGTACAAACAGAGTCTTCACTCCCATCTCAAACAGAGGAAAAAACTTTACATTTTCCAAGACAGGGTTATTGGCATTTCTTTTCAAACATTCATAGAAGTTCTGGCAATCAGCTTCATAGATGAAGGACACATCATATATTCCTTGCTTCCTATTTTCTTGCACACAGAACAAACTATCCATGCCAAAACCACCCAATTTCTCCACAAGTTCATGTCCAATGTACTCAATCCGATTCTTACCCCGGTCAGAAGTTTCCACCACAAAACGTACAGTCTTCTCAATCGCAGGGAGGTATTCCTTTCCAGCCATTGTTCTTCTCTTGTCTGTCGATTCCACAGTAAGATCACCACTCCGGATTCCTGCTCAGCAGAACACCCGCACCCCTGACCCAGACCAAGTTTACACTTGATCGGAGCCAAAAGGCCGAGAAGCGATAACCGTGAAAGGGGCGGGCCCAACAAGGTCCCCTTCATGGGCACTATCACTGCTTGCTGTCAGGGAGGCTGCCAGACAATTTTCCATGCACACTCTGGGCTGGGGGGCAGTCAACCACCAGTACACACAGCAGAACCTAAACCCATACCATTATTGCTAAGCAGCAAGACAGGGGCCCATTGCACTCCCACGGGGCCTTTTTAAATGCAATCCATAACCCGGATTTGCCAGGAACCCTTCTTACTCCTCCTACTTGCATGTGACACTGGGCTTAGGATCTGCATAGGAAACACACACACAAGCACACACCTACCTTTGTTGCCTGCAGATGCCTCCTTGGCTGTCCCCAAACGGTATCAAACCAACACCCACGGGAAGCTGTAAGCATAGAGGACATGCCTGCACCCCATTGGACTTACCTGTGTGGGTTAAATCCGGGTTATTTGACAACCTATGGCGGTGATGGTTCTGCTCAGGCAGAGCAGTGCTGATGCTCCTCATAAAGCTGTCGCTGCTGTGAAGGTTCTAGGTGACATCACAAATCCCTATGGTTACATACACAACAAAGCTGGGTTGTTGTTGTTTACACTCTGCAAGGCCTGTGGAAGTGAGTGACATCATAGCACTGTAGTTCTGAGGGTTGTAGATGGATGCAACAATCTCCTGTTGCTTCTATGAAGGCCGTAATAGACGACATCACCAAACAGCTCCATAGTCACATACACAGCAAAGGAGAGATGTTGTTTACACCTAGTGATGTCAGTGGTATTGAGTGACATCATAGCACAGTGCTAAGGCTCCTGGGCCTGGACACAGCAGCGGCTGCAATATCTCAACGGAGAATACGTTTATATATATGTGTGTGTGTGCGCGTATATATATATATATATATATATATATATATATATATATATATATATTCTCCGCCGAAATCACTTTTAAACCCATTTCCACCTTTTTTTCCCTTCTCTTCCTCTTACTTTTTTTTCACGTTTTTTTACGTTTTTCTCCTTTTCGCCTCTTTTCTGGGCGTATTATTCTTCTTTTTCTTCTTTTTTTTCGTCTAATGCATACCCCATCAGTGCAGCAATGCTTATTCAATACCGCCAGCAGATGGAGACACTGGGGGATAATTTTCTAAGGATTTATACTGATTTTTCCTGTCTGAATTTGTCGCACAGAAAGTTGCAGGCCAAATATGTGCGACATTTCTGCGACTTTAGCTTCTAGAGCATTTTTAC
This sequence comes from Hyla sarda, assembly GCF_029499605.1. Classification (NCBI taxonomy): domain Eukaryota; kingdom Metazoa; phylum Chordata; class Amphibia; order Anura; family Hylidae; genus Hyla; species Hyla sarda. The sequence continues at coordinate 80,453 of NW_026608152.1, read as the reverse complement.
AACATTATACATAGGTGCTGAATACATAAAAAGCGACTGTTCAGCGACAGACAAGTCGCATCGGCTGAAAGTAGGCCAGAATGTCAGTCCATGTTGGAGCAGGTTTAGATACAGTCTAAAGCATAGATCTCAAAGTCTGTGCACAGAATTTAGCAAGGGCCTCGCACCTTCTGATGCATCAGGTAGGTGCACAATAGCATAGCCTAACCCTCTGTACTTTGGTCTATATTGATGCGGGACATAGACAGCCAGCTGATGACCAATCCATTAGTGCAATGGATGGCTGGAAGCATTTGTCTTTGCCTTTGCAATACCACAGAAGCAATGCATGGTCAATGTACAGCAATGACACACCTGTGTGAACAGCCAGGAGACCCCCCCCCCCCCCCCATGTTATGTTACATAGTTACATAGTTAGTACGGTCGAAAAAAGACATATGTCCATCAAGTTCAACCAGGGAATTAAGGGGTAGGGGTGTGGCGCGATATTGGGGAAGGGATGAGATTTTATATTTCTTCATAAGCATTAATCTTATTTTGTCAATTAGGAACATTCAGCACCCACCCGCTATCAAGGCAGCTGCCTATCATGTCATGCCCTACCTGCACAGGTGTGCTGGCTACTCAAATGATCCAATTAAGGAGGCCATTTAGTCAGCAGCAGCAGAAGTCCTGTGCCTGGACGCTCCAACAGCGGCCAGACACAAGCAGAAGCAGAAGCAGCAGAAGCAGCAGCAGCACCACCTTTTGCTTTTTGGCTGCAGAAGCAGCAGCAGCAAGGCCCACAGGGCTGGCTAGCTGGCTAGCCAGCAAGCAAGCAGGTAGCAATGAAAGTAGGAATCTTTCTTTTTAACCCTGTAAGGGGGTGGTGCACTGTACCCGAAGATACTGCCATATCGGGTCAATGCATAGGGCGACGGAAGCAAGCTTCGAAATCAGCCCCCGTTCTCAAAAATCCATTTAATATATGGTCCCCAGATAGGGGACGTATCAGATATTAAACTGATAAGAACAGATACTACACTTGATCTTAGCCAAAAGGCCGAGAAGCGATAACCGTGAAAGGGGCGGGCCCAACAAGGTCCCCTTCATGGGCACTATCACTGCTTGCTGTCAGGGAGGCTGCCAGACAATTTTCCATGCACACTCTGGGCTGGGGGGCAGTCAACCACCAGTACACACAGCAGAACCTAAACCCATACCATTATTGCTAAGCAGCAAGACAGGGGCCCATTGCACTCCCACGGGGCCTTTTTAAATGCAATCCATAACCCGGATTTGCCAGGAACCCTTCTTACTCCTCCTACTTGCATGTGACACTGGGCTTAGGATCTGCATAGGAAACACACACACAAGCACACACCTACCTTTGTTGCCTGCAGATGCCTCCTTGGCTGTCCCCAAACGGTATCAAACCAACACCCACGGGAAGCTGTAAGCATAGAGGACATGCCTGCACCCCATTGGACTTACCTGTGTGGGTTAAATCCGGGTTATTTGACAACCTATGGCGGTGATGGTTCTGCTCAGGCAGAGCAGTGCTGATGCTCCTCATAAAGCTGTCGCTGCTGTGAAGGTTCTAGATGACATCACAAATCCCTATGGTTACATACACAACAAAGCTGGGTTGTTGTTGTTTACACTCTGCAAGGCCTGTGGAAGTGAGTGACATCATAGCACTGTAGTTCTGAGGGTTGTAGATGGATGCAACAATCTCCTGTTGCTTCTATGAAGGCCGTAATAGACGACATCACCAAACAGCTCCATAGTCACATATACAGCAAAGGAGAGATGTTGTTTACACCTAGTGATGTCAGTGGTATTGAGTGACATCATAGCACAGTGCTAAGGCTCCTGGGCCTGGACACAGCAGCGGCTGCAATATCTCAACGGAGAATACGTTTATATATATATGTGTGTGTGTGCGCGTATATATATATATATATATATATATATATATATATATATATTTCTCCGCCGAAATCACTTTTAAACCCATTTCCACCTTTTTTTCCCTTCTCTTCCTCTTACTTTTTTTTCACGTTTTTTTACGTTTTTCTCCTTTTCGCCTCTTTTCTGGGCGTATTATTCTTCTTTTTCTTCTTTTTTTTCGTCTAATGCATACCCCATCAGTGCAGCAATGCTTATTCAATACCGCCAGCAGATGGAGACACTGGGGGATAATTTTCTAAGGATTTATACTGATTTTTCCTGTCTGAATTTGTCGCACAGAAAGTTGCAGGCCAAATATGTGCGACATTTCTGCGACTTTAGCTTCTAGAGCATTTTTACAACATTATACATAGGTGCTGAATACATAAAAAGCGACTGTTCAGCGACAGACAAGTCGCATCGGCTGAAAGTAGGCCAGAATGTCAGTCCATGTTGGAGCAGGTTTAGATACAGTCTAAAGCATAGATCTCAAAGTCTGTGCACAGAATTTAGCAAGGGCCTCGCACCTTCTGATGCATCAGGTAGGTGCACAATAGCATAGCCTAACCCTCTGTACTTTGGTCTATATTGATGCGGGACATAGACAGCCAGCTGATGACCAATCCATTAGTGCAATGGATGGCTGGAAGCATTTGTCTTTGCCTTTGCAATACCACAGAAGCAATGCATGGTCAATGTACAGCAATGACACACCTGTGTGAACAGCCAGGAGACCCCCCCCCCCATGTTATGTTACATAGTTACATAGTTAGTACGGTCGAAAAAAGACATATGTCCATCAAGTTCAACCAGGGAATTAAGGGGTAGGGGTGTGGCGCGATATTGGGGAAGGGATGAGATTTTATATTTCTTCATAAGCATTAATCTTATTTTGTCAATTAGGAACATTCAGCACCCACCCGCTATCAAGGCAGCTGCCTATCATGTCATGCCCTACCTGCACAGGTGTGCTGGCTACTCAAATGATCCAATTAAGGAGGCCATTTAGTCAGCAGCAGCAGAAGTCCTGTGCCTGGACGCTCCAACAGCGGCCAGACACAAGCAGAAGCAGCAGAAGCAGCAGCAGCACCACCTTTTGCTTTTTGGCTGCAGAAGCAGCAGCAGCAAGGCCCACAGGGCTGGCTAGCTGGCTAGCCAGCAAGCAAGCAGGTAGCAATGAAAGTAGGAATCTTTCTTTTTAACCCTGTAAGGGGGTGTTGCACTGTACCCGAAGATACTGCCATATCGGGTCAATGCATAGGGCGACGGAAGCAAGCTTCGAAATCAGCCCCCGTTCTCAAAAATCCATTTAATATATGGTCCCCAGATAGGGGACGTATCAGATATTAAACTGATAAGAACAGATACTACACTTGATCTTAGCCAAAAGGCCGAGAAGCGATAACCGTGAAAGGGGCGGGCCCAACAAGGTCCCCTTCATGGGCACTATCACTGCTTGCTGTCAGGGAGGCTGCCAGACAATTTTCCATGCACACTCTGGGCTGGGGGGCAGTCAACCACCAGTACACACAGCAGAACCTAAACCCATACCATTATTGCTAAGCAGCAAGACAGGGGCCCATTGCACTCCCACGGGGCCTTTTTAAATGCAATCCATAACCCGGATTTGCCAGGAACCCTTCTTACTCCTCCTACTTGCATGTGACACTGGGCTTAGGATCTGCATAGGAAACACACACACAAGCACACACCTACCTTTGTTGCCTGCAGATGCCTCCTTGGCTGTCCCCAAACGGTATCAAACCAACACCCACGGGAAGCTGTAAGCATAGAGGACATGCCTGCACCCCATTGGACTTACCTGTGTGGGTTAAATCCGGGTTATTTGACAACCTATGGCGGTGATGGTTCTGCTCAGGCAGAGCAGTGCTGATGCTCCTCATAAAGCTGTCGCTGCTGTGAAGGTTCTAGGTGACATCACAAATCCCTATGGTTACATACACAACAAAGCTGGGTTGTTGTTGTTTACACTCTGCAAGGCCTGTGGAAGTGAGTGACATCATAGCACTGTAGTTCTGAGGGTTGTAGATGGATGCAACAATCTCCTGTTGCTTCTATGAAGGCCGTAATAGACGACATCACCAAACAGCTCCATAGTCACATACACAGCAAAGGAGAGATGTTGTTTACACCTAGTGATGTCAGTGGTATTGAGTGACATCATAGCACAGTGCTAAGGCTCCTGGGCCTGGACACAGCAGCGGCTGCAATATCTCAACGGAGAATACGTTTATATATATGTGTGTGTGTGCGCGTATATATATATATATATATATATATATATATATATATATATATATTTCTCCGCCGAAATCACTTTTAAACCCATTTCCACCTTTTTTTCCCTTCTCTTCCTCTTACTTTTTTTTCACGTTTTTTTACGTTTTTCTCCTTTTCGCCTCTTTTCTGGGCGTATTATTCTTCTTTTTCTTCTTTTTTTTCGTCTAATGCATACCCCATCAGTGCAGCAATGCTTATTCAATACCGCCAGCAGATGGAGACACTGGGGGATAATTTTCTAAGGATTTATACTGATTTTTCCTGTCTGAATTTGTCGCACAGAAAGTTGCAGGCCAAATATGTGCGACATTTCTGCGACTTTAGCTTCTAGAGCATTTTTACAACATTATACATAGGTGCTGAATACATAAAAAGCGACTGTTCAGCGACAGACAAGTCGCATCGGCTGAAAGTAGGCCAGAATGTCAGTCCATGTTGGAGCAGGTTTAGATACAGTCTAAAGCATAGATCTCAAAGTCTGTGCACAGAATTTAGCAAGGGCCTCGCACCTTCTGATGCATCAGGTAGGTGCACAATAGCATAGCCTAACCCTCTGTACTTTGGTCTATATTGATGCGGGACATAGACAGCCAGCTGATGACCAATCCATTAGTGCAATGGATGGCTGGAAGCATTTGTCTTTGCCTTTGCAATACCACAGAAGCAATGCATGGTCAATGTACAGCAATGACACACCTGTGTGAACAGCCAGGAGACCCCCCCCCCCCCCCCCCCCATGTTATGTTACATAGTTACATAGTTAGTACGGTCGAAAAAAGACATATGTCCATCAAGTTCAACCAGGGAATTAAGGGGTAGGGGTGTGGCGCGATATTGGGGAAGGGATGAGATTTTATATTTCTTCATAAGCATTAATCTTATTTTGTCAATTAGGAACATTCAGCACCCACCCGCTATCAAGGCAGCTGCCTATCATGTCATGCCCTACCTGCACAGGTGTGCTGGCTACTCAAATGATCCAATTAAGGAGGCCATTTAGTCAGCAGCAGCAGAAGTCCTGTGCCTGGACGCTCCAACAGCGGCCAGACACAAGCAGAAGCAGAAGCAGCAGAAGCAGCAGCAGCACCACCTTTTGCTTTTTGGCTGCAGAAGCAGCAGCAGCAAGGCCCACAGGGCTGGCTAGCTGGCTAGCCAGCAAGCAAGCAGGTAGCAATGAAAGTAGGAATCTTTCTTTTTAACCCTGTAAGGGGGTGGTGCACTGTACCCGAAGATACTGCCATATCGGGTCAATGCATAGGGCGACGGAAGCAAGCTTCGAAATCAGCCCCCGTTCTCAAAAATCCATTTAATATATGGTCCCCAGATAGGGGACGTATCAGATATTAAACTGATAAGAACAGATACTACACTTGATCTTAGCCAAAAGGCCGAGAAGCGATAACCGTGAAAGGGGCGGGCCCAACAAGGTCCCCTTCATGGGCACTATCACTGCTTGCTGTCAGGGAGGCTGCCAGACAATTTTCCATGCACACTCTGGGCTGGGGGGCAGTCAACCACCAGTACACACAGCAGAACCTAAACCCATACCATTATTGCTAAGCAGCAAGACAGGGGCCCATTGCACTCCCACGGGGCCTTTTTAAATGCAATCCATAACCCGGATTTGCCAGGAACCCTTCTTACTCCTCCTACTTGCATGTGACACTGGGCTTAGGATCTGCATAGGAAACACACACACAAGCACACACCTACCTTTGTTGCCTGCAGATGCCTCCTTGGCTGTCCCCAAACGGTATCAAACCAACACCCACGGGAAGCTGTAAGCATAGAGGACATGCCTGCACCCCATTGGACTTACCTGTGTGGGTTAAATCCGGGTTATTTGACAACCTATGGCGGTGATGGTTCTGCTCAGGCAGAGCAGTGCTGATGCTCCTCATAAAGCTGTCGCTGCTGTGAAGGTTCTAGGTGACATCACAAATCCCTATGGTTACATACACAACAAAGCTGGGTTGTTGTTGTTTACACTCTGCAAGGCCTGTGGAAGTGAGTGACATCATAGCACTGTAGTTCTGAGGGTTGTAGATGGATGCAACAATCTCCTGTTGCTTCTATGAAGGCCGTAATAGACGACATCACCAAACAGCTCCATAGTCACATACACAGCAAAGGAGAGATGTTGTTTACACCTAGTGATGTCAGTGGTATTGAGTGACATCATAGCACAGTGCTAAGGCTCCTGGGCCTGGACACAGCAGCGGCTGCAATATCTCAACGGAGAATACGTTTATATATATGTGTGTGTGTGCGCGTATATATATATATATATATATATATATATATATATATATATATATTTCTCCGCCGAAATCACTTTTAAACCCATTTCCACCTTTTTTTCCCTTCTCTTCCTCTTACTTTTTTTTCACGTTTTTTTACGTTTTTCTCCTTTTCGCCTCTTTTCTGGGCGTATTATTCTTCTTTTTCTTCTTTTTTTTCGTCTAATGCATACCCCATCAGTGCAGCAATGCTTATTCAATACCGCCAGCAGATGGAGACACTGGGGGATAATTTTCTAAGGATTTATACTGATTTTTCCTGTCTGAATTTGTCGCACAGAAAGTTGCAGGCCAAATATGTGCGACATTTCTGCGACTTTAGCTTCTAGAGCATTTTTACAACATTATACATAGGTGCTGAATACATAAAAAGCGACTGTTCAGCGACAGACAAGTCGCATCGGCTGAAAGTAGGCCAGAATGTCAGTCCATGTTGGAGCAGGTTTAGATACAGTCTAAAGCATAGATCTCAAAGTCTGTGCACAGAATTTAGCAAGGGCCTCGCACCTTCTGATGCATCAGGTAGGTGCACAATAGCATAGCCTAACCCTCTGTACTTTGGTCTATATTGATGCGGGACATAGACAGCCAGCTGATGACCAATCCATTAGTGCAATGGATGGCTGGAAGCATTTGTCTTTGCCTTTGCAATACCACAGAAGCAATGCATGGTCAATGTACAGCAATGACACACCTGTGTGAACAGCCAGGAGACCCCCCCCCCCCCCCCCATGTTATGTTACATAGTTACATAGTTAGTACGGTCGAAAAAAGACATATGTCCATCAAGTTCAACCAGGGAATTAAGGGGTAGGGGTGTGGCGCGATATTGGGGAAGGGATGAGATTTTATATTTCTTCATAAGCATTAATCTTATTTTGTCAATTAGGAACATTCAGCACCCACCCGCTATCAAGGCAGCTGCCTATCATGTCATGCCCTACCTGCACAGGTGTGCTGGCTACTCAAATGATCCAATTAAGGAGGCCATTTAGTCAGCAGCAGCAGAAGTCCTGTGCCTGGACGCTCCAACAGCGGCCAGACACAAGCAGAAGCAGAAGCAGCAGCAGCACCACCTTTTGCTTTTTGGCTGCAGAAGCAGCAGCAGCAAGGCCCACAGGGCTGGCTAGCTGGCTAGCCAGCAAGCAAGCAGGTAGCAATGAAAGTAGGAATCTTTCTTTTTAACCCTGTAAGGGGGTGGTGCACTGTACCCGAAGATACTGCCATATCGGGTCAATGCATAGGGCGACGGAAGCAAGCTTCGAAATCAGCCCCCGTTCTCAAAAATCCATTTAATATATGGTCCCCAGATAGGGGACGTATCAGATATTAAACTGATAAGAACAGATACTACACTTGATCTTAGCCAAAAGGCCGAGAAGCGATAACCGTGAAAGGGGCGGGCCCAACAAGGTCCCCTTCATGGGCACTATCACTGCTTGCTGTCAGGGAGGCTGCCAGACAATTTTCCATGCACACTCTGGGCTGGGGGGCAGTCAACCACCAGTACACACAGCAGAACCTAAACCCATACCATTATTGCTAAGCAGCAAGACAGGGGCCCATTGCACTCCCACGGGGCCTTTTTAAATGCAATCCATAACCCGGATTTGCCAGGAACCCTTCTTACTCCTCCTACTTGCATGTGACACTGGGCTTAGGATCTGCATAGGAAACACACACACAAGCACACACCTACCTTTGTTGCCTGCAGATGCCTCCTTGGCTGTCCCCAAACGGTATCAAACCAACACCCACGGGAAGCTGTAAGCATAGAGGACATGCCTGCACCCCATTGGACTTACCTGTGTGGGTTAAATCCGGGTTATTTGACAACCTATGGCGGTGATGGTTCTGCTCAGGCAGAGCAGTGCTGATGCTCCTCATAAAGCTGTCGCTGCTGTGAAGGTTCTAGGTGACATCACAAATCCCTATGGTTACATACACAACAAAGCTGGGTTGTTGTTGTTTACACTCTGCAAGGCCTGTGGAAGTGAGTGACATCATAGCACTGTAGTTCTGAGGGTTGTAGATGGATGCAACAATCTCCTGTTGCTTCTATGAAGGCCGTAATAGACGACATCACCAAACAGCTCCATAGTCACATACACAGCAAAGGAGAGATGTTGTTTACACCTAGTGATGTCAGTGGTATTGAGTGACATCATAGCACAGTGCTAAGGCTCCTGGGCCTGGACACAGCAGCGGCTGCAATATCTCAACGGAGAATACGTTTATATATATGTGTGTGTGTGCGCGTATATATATATATATATATATATATATATATATATATATATTTCTCCGCCGAAATCACTTTTAAACCCATTTCCACCTTTTTTTCCCTTCTCTTCCTCTTACTTTTTTTTCACGTTTTTTTACGTTTTTCTCCTTTTCGCCTCTTTTCTGGGCGTATTATTCTTCTTTTTCTTCTTTTTTTTCGTCTAATGCATACCCCATCAGTGCAGCAATGCTTATTCAATACCGCCAGCAGATGGAGACACTGGGGGATAATTTTCTAAGGATTTATACTGATTTTTCCTGTCTGAATTTGTCGCACAGAAAGTTGCAGGCCAAATATGTGCGACATTTCTGCGACTTTAGCTTCTAGAGCATTTTTACAACATTATACATAGGTGCTGAATACATAAAAAGCGACTGTTCAGCGACAGACAAGTCGCATCGGCTGAAAGTAGGCCAGAATGTCAGTCCATGTTGGAGCAGGTTTAGATACAGTCTAAAGCATAGATCTCAAAGTCTGTGCACAGAATTTAGCAAGGGCCTCGCACCTTCTGATGCATCAGGTAGGTGCACAATAGCATAGCCTAACCCTCTGTACTTTGGTCTATATTGATGCGGGACATAGACAGCCAGCTGATGACCAATCCATTAGTGCAATGGATGGCTGGAAGCATTTGTCTTTGCCTTTGCAATACCACAGAAGCAATGCATGGTCAATGTACAGCAATGACACACCTGTGTGAACAGCCAGGAGACCCCCCCCCCATGTTATGTTACATAGTTACATAGTTAGTACGGTCGAAAAAAGACATATGTCCATCAAGTTCAACCAGGGAATTAAGGGGTAGGGGTGTGGCGCGATATTGGGGAAGGGATGAGATTTTATATTTCTTCATAAGCATTAATCTTATTTTGTCAATTAGGAACATTCAGCACCCACCCGCTATCAAGGCAGCTGCCTATCATGTCATGCCCTACCTGCACAGGTGTGCTGGCTACTCAAATGATCCAATTAAGGAGGCCATTTAGTCAGCAGCAGCAGAAGTCCTGTGCCTGGACGCTCCAACAGCGGCCAGACACAAGCAGAAGCAGAAGCAGCAGAAGCAGCAGCAGCACCACCTTTTGCTTTTTGGCTGCAGAAGCAGCAGCAGCAAGGCCCACAGGGCTGGCTAGCTGGCTAGCCAGCAAGCAAGCAGGTAGCAATGAAAGTAGGAATCTTTCTTTTTAACCCTGTAAGGGGGTGGTGCACTGTACCCGAAGATACTGCCATATCGGGTCAATGCATAGGGCGACGGAAGCAAGCTTCGAAATCAGCCCCCGTTCTCAAAAATCCATTTAATATATGGTCCCCAGATAGGGGACGTATCAGATATTAAACTGATAAGAACAGATACTACACTTGATCTTAGCCAAAAGGCCGAGAAGCAATAACCGTGAAAGGGGCGGGCCCAACAAGGTCCCCTTCATGGGCACTATCACTGCTTGCTGTCAGGGAGGCTGCCAGACAATTTTCCATGCACACTCTGGGCTGGGGGGCAGTCAACCACCAGTACACACAGCAGAACCTAAACCCATACCATTATTGCTAAGCAGCAAGACAGGGGCCCATTGCACTCCCACGGGGCCTTTTTAAATGCAATCCATAACCCGGATTTGCCAGGAACCCTTCTTACTCCTCCTACTTGCATGTGACACTGGGCTTAGGATCTGCATAGGAAACACACACACAAGCACACACCTACCTTTGTTGCCTGCAGATGCCTCCTTGGCTGTCCCCAAACGGTATCAAACCAACACCCACGGGAAGCTGTAAGCATAGAGGACATGCCTGCACCCCATTGGACTTACCTGTGTGGGTTAAATCCGGGTTATTTGACAACCTATGGCGGTGATGGTTCTGCTCAGGCAGAGCAGTGCTGATGCTCCTCATAAAGCTGTCACTGCTGTGAAGGTTCTAGGTGACATCACAAATCCCTATGGTTACATACACAACAAAGCTGGGTTGTTGTTGTTTACACTCTGCAAGGCCTGTGGAAGTGAGTGACATCATAGCACTGTAGTTCTGAGGGTTGTAGATGGATGCAACAATCTCCTGTTGCTTCTATGAAGGCCGTAATAGACGACATCACCAAACAGCTCCATAGTCACATACACAGCAAAGGAGAGATGTTGTTTACACCTAGTGATGTCAGTGGTATTGAGTGACATCATAGCACAGTGCTAAGGCTCCTGGGCCTGGACACAGCAGCGGCTGCAATATATCAACGGAGAATACGTTTATATATATGTGTGTGTGTGCGCGTATATATATATATATATATATATATATATATATATATATTTCTCCGCCGAAATCACTTTTAAACCCATTTCCACCTTTTTTTCCCTTCTCTTCCTCTTACTTTTTTTTCACGTTTTTTTACGTTTTTCTCCTTTTCGCCTCTTTTCTGGGCGTATTATTCTTCTTTTTCTTCTTTTTTTTCGTCTAATGCATACCCCATCAGTGCAGCAATGCTTATTCAATACCGCCAGCAGATGGAGACACTGGGGGATAATTTTCTAAGGATTTATACTGATTTTTCCTGTCTGAATTTGTCGCACAGAAAGTTGCAGGCCAAATATGTGCGACATTTCTGCGACTTTAGCTTCTAGAGCATTTTTACAACATTATACATAGGTGCTGAATACATAAAAAGCGACTGTTCAGCGACAGACAAGTCGCATCGGCTGAAAGTAGGCCAGAATGTCAGTCCATGTTGGAGCAGGTTTAGATACAGTCTAAAGCATAGATCTCAAAGTCTGTGCACAGAATTTAGCAAGGGCCTCGCACCTTCTGATGCATCAGGTAGGTGCACAATAGCATAGCCTAACCCTCTGTACTTTGGTCTATATTGATACGGGACATAGACAGCCAGCTGATGACCAATCCATTAGTGCAATGGATGGCTGGAAGCATTTGTCTTTGCCTTTGCAATACCACAGAAGCAATGCATGGTCAATGTACAGCAATGACACACCTGTGTGAACAGCCAGGAGACCCCCCCCCCCCATGTTATGTTACATAGTTACATAGTTAGTACGGTCGAAAAAAGACATATGTCCATCAAGTTCAACCAGGGAATTAAGGGGTAGGGGTGTGGCGCGATATTGGGGAAGGGATGAGATTTTATATTTCTTCATAAGCATTAATCTTATTTTGTCAATTAGGAACATTCAGCACCCACCCGCTATCAAGGCAGCTGCCTATCATGTCATGCCCTACCTGCACAGGTGTGCTGGCTACTCAAATGATCCAATTAAGGAGGCCATTTAGTCAGCAGCAGCAGAAGTCCTGTGCCTGGACGCTCCAACAGCGGCCAGACACAAGCAGAAGCAGAAGCAGCAGAAGCAGCAGCAGCACCACCTTTTGCTTTTTGGCTGCAGAAGCAGCAGCAGCAAGGCCCACAGGGCTGGCTAGCTGGCTAGCCAGCAAGCAAGCAGGTAGCAATGAAAGTAGGAATCTTTCTTTTTAACCCTGTAAGGGGGTGGTGCACTGTACCCGAAGATACTGCCATATCGGGTCAATGCATAGGGCGACGGAAGCAAGCTTCGAAATCAGCCCCCGTTCTCAAAAATCCATTTAATATATGGTCCCCAGATAGGGGACGTATCAGATATTAAACTGATAAGAACAGATACTACACTTGATCTTAGCCAAAAGGCCGAGAAGCGATAACCGTGAAAGGGGCGGGCCCAACAAGGTCCCCTTCATGGGCACTATCACTGCTTGCTGTCAGGGAGGCTGCCAGACAATTTTCCATGCACACTCTGGGCTGGGGGGCAGTCAACCACCAGTACACACAGCAGAACCTAAACCCATACCATTATTGCTAAGCAGCAAGACAGGGGCCCATTGCACTCCCACGGGGCCTTTTTAAATGCAATCCATAACCCGGATTTGCCAGGAACCCTTCTTACTCCTCCTACTTGCATGTGACACTGGGCTTAGGATCTGCATAGGAAACACACACACAAGCACACACCTACCTTTGTTGCCTGCAGATGCCTCCTTGGCTGTCCCCAAACGGTATCAAACCAACACCCACGGGAAGCTGTAAGCATAGAGGACATGCCTGCACCCCATTGGACTTACCTGTGTGGGTTAAATCCGGGTTATTTGACAACCTATGGCGGTGATGGTTCTGCTCAGGCAGAGCAGTGCTGATGCTCCTCATAAAGCTGTCGCTGCTGTGAAGGTTCTAGGTGACATCACAAATCCCTATGGTTACATACACAACAAAGCTGGGTTGTTGTTGTTTACACTCTGCAAGGCCTGTGGAAGTGAGTGACATCATAGCACTGTAGTTCTGAGGGTTGTAGATGGATGCAACAATCTCCTGTTGCTTCTATGAAGGCCGTAATAGACGACATCACCAAACAGCTCCATAGTCACATACACAGCAAAGGAGAGATGTTGTTTACACCTAGTGATGTCAGTGGTATTGAGTGACATCATAGCACAGTGCTAAGGCTCCTGGGCCTGGACACAGCAGCGGCTGCAATATCTCAACGGAGAATACGTTTATATATATGTGTGTGTGTGCGCGTATATATATATATATATATATATATATATATATATATATTTCTCCGCCGAAATCACTTTTAAACCCATTTCCACCTTTTTTTCCCTTCTCTTCCTCTTACTTTTTTTTCACGTTTTTTTACGTTTTTCTCCTTTTCGCCTCTTTTCTGGGCGTATTATTCTTCTTTTTCTTCTTTTTTTTCGTCTAATGCATACCCCATCAGTGCAGCAATGCTTATTCAATACCGCCAGCAGATGGAGACACTGGGGGATAATTTTCTAAGGATTTATACTGATTTTTCCTGTCTGAATTTGTCGCACAGAAAGTTGCAGGCCAAATATGTGCGACATTTCTGCGACTTTAGCTTCTAGAGCATTTTTACAACATTATACATAGGTGCTGAATACATAAAAAGCGACTGTTCAGCGACAGACAAGTCGCATCGGCTGAAAGTAGGCCAGAATGTCAGTCCATGTTGGAGCAGGTTTAGATACAGTCTAAAGCATAGATCTCAAAGTCTGTGCACAGAATTTAGCAAGGGCCTCGCACCTTCTGATGCATCAGGTAGGTGCACAATAGCATAGCCTAACCCTCTGTACTTTGGTCTATATTGATGCGGGACATAGACAGCCAGCTGATGACCAATCCATTAGTGCAATGGATGGCTGGAAGCATTTGTCTTTGCCTTTGCAATACCACAGAAGCAATGCATGGTCAATGTACAGCAATGACACACCTGTGTGAACAGCCAGGAGACCCCCCCCCCCCCCCCCATGTTATGTTACATAGTTACATAGTTAGTACGGTCGAAAAAAGACATATGTCCATCAAGTTCAACCAGGGAATTAAGGGGTAGGGGTGTGGCGCGATATTGGGGAAGGGATGAGATTTTATATTTCTTCATAAGCATTAATCTTATTTTGTCAATTAGGAACATTCAGCACCCACCCGCTATCAAGGCAGCTGCCTATCATGTCATGCCCTACCTGCACAGGTGTGCTGGCTACTCAAATGATCCAATTAAGGAGGCCATTTAGTCAGCAGCAGCAGAAGTCCTGTGCCTGGACGCTCCAACAGCGGCCAGACACAAGCAGAAGCAGAAGCAGCAGAAGCAGCAGCAGCACCACCTTTTGCTTTTTGGCTGCAGAAGCAGCAGCAGCAAGGCCCACAGGGCTGGCTAGCTGGCTAGCCAGCAAGCAAGCAGGTAGCAATGAAAGTAGGAATCTTTCTTTTTAACCCTGTAAGGGGGTGGTGCACTGTACCCGAAGATACTGCCATATCGGGTCAATGCATAGGGCGACGGAAGCAAGCTTCGAAATCAGCCCCCGTTCTCAAAAATCCATTTAATATATGGTCCCCAGATAGGGGACGTATCAGATATTAAACTGATAAGAACAGATACTACACTTGATCTTAGCCAAAAGGCCGAGAAGCGATAACCGTGAAAGGGGCGGGCCCAACAAGGTCCCCTTCATGGGCACTATCACTGCTTGCTGTCAGGGAGGCTGCCAGACAATTTTCCATGCACACTCTGGGCTGGGGGGCAGTCAACCACCAGTACACACAGCAGAACCTAAACCCATACCATTATTGCTAAGCAGCAAGACAGGGGCCCATTGCACTCCCACGGGGCCTTTTTAAATGCAATCCATAACCCGGATTTGCCAGGAACCCTTCTTACTCCTCCTACTTGCATGTGACACTGGGCTTAGGATCTGCATAGGAAACACACACACAAGCACACACCTACCTTTGTTGCCTGCAGATGCCTCCTTGGCTGTCCCCAAACGGTATCAAACCAACACCCACGGGAAGCTGTAAGCATAGAGGACATGCCTGCACCCCATTGGACTTACCTGTGTGGGTTAAATCCGGGTTATTTGACAACCTATGGCGGTGATGGTTCTGCTCAGGCAGAGCAGTGCTGATGCTCCTCATAAAGCTGTCGCTGCTGTGAAGGTTCTAGGTGACATCACAAATCCCTATGGTTACATACACAACAAAGCTGGGTTGTTGTTGTTTACACTCTGCAAGGCCTGTGGAAGTGAGTGACATCATAGCACTGTAGTTCTGAGGGTTGTAGATGGATGCAACAATCTCCTGTTGCTTCTATGAAGGCCGTAATAGACGACATCACCAAACAGCTCCATAGTCACATACACAGCAAAGGAGAGATGTTGTTTACACCTAGTGATGTCAGTGGTATTGAGTGACATATCATAGCACAGTGCTAAGGCTCCTGGGCCTGGACACAGCAGCGGCTGCAATATCTCAACGGAGAATACGTTTATATATATGTGTGTGTGTGCGCGTATATATATATATATATATATATATATATATATATATATATATCTCCGCCGAAATCACTTTTAAACCCATTTCCACCTTTTTTTCCCTTCTCTTCCTCTTACTTTTTTTTCACGTTTTTTTACGTTTTTCTCCTTTTCGCCTCTTTTCTGGGCGTATTATTCTTCTTTTTCTTCTTTTTTTTCGTCTAATGCATACCCCATCAGTGCAGCAATGCTTATTCAATACCGCCAGCAGATGGAGACACTGGGGGATAATTTTCTAAGGATTTATACTGATTTTTCCTGTCTGAATTTGTCGCACAGAAAGTTGCAGGCCAAATATGTGCGACATTTCTGCGACTTTAGCTTCTAGAGCATTTTTACAACATTATACATAGGTGCTGAATACATAAAAAGCGACTGTTCAGCGACAGACAAGTCGCATCGGCTGAAAGTAGGCCAGAATGTCAGTCCATGTTGGAGCAGGTTTAGATACAGTCTAAAGCATAGATCTCAAAGTCTGTGCACAGAATTTAGCAAGGGCCTCGCACCTTCTGATGCATCAGGTAGGTGCACAATAGCATAGCCTAACCCTCTGTACTTTGGTCTATATTGATGCGGGACATAGACAGCCAGCTGATGACCAATCCATTAGTGCAATGGATGGCTGGAAGCATTTGTCTTTGCCTTTGCAATACCACAGAAGCAATGCATGGTCAATGTACAGCAATGACACACCTGTGTGAACAGCCAGGAGACCCCCCCCCCCATGTTATGTTACATAGTTACATAGTTAGTACGGTCGAAAAAAGACATATGTCCATCAAGTTCAACCAGGGAATTAAGGGGTAGGGGTGTGGCGCGATATTGGGGAAGGGATGAGATTTTATATTTCTTCATAAGCATTAATCTTATTTTGTCAATTAGGAACATTCAGCACCCACCCGCTATCAAGGCAGCTGCCTATCATGTCATGCCCTACCTGCACAGGTGTGCTGGCTACTCAAATGATCCAATTAAGGAGGCCATTTAGTCAGCAGCAGCAGAAGTCCTGTGCCTGGACGCTCCAACAGCGGCCAGACACAAGCAGAAGCAGAAGAAGCAGCAGCAGCACCACCTTTTGCTTTTTGGCTGCAGAAGCAGCAGCAGCAAGGCCCACAGGGCTGGCTAGCTGGCTAGCCAGCAAGCAAGCAGGTAGCAATGAAAGTAGGAATCTTTCTTTTTAACCCTGTAAGGGGGTGGTGCACTGTACCCGAAGATACTGCCATATCGGGTCAATGCATAGGGCGACGGAAGCAAGCTTCGAAATCAGCCCCCGTTCTCAAAAATCCATTTAATATATGGTCCCCAGATAGGGGACGTATCAGATATTAAACTGATAAGAACAGATACTACACTTGATCTTAGCCAAAAGGCCGAGAAGCGATAACCGTGAAAGGGGCGGGCCCAACAAGGTCCCCTTCATGGGCACTATCACTGCTTGCTGTCAGGGAGGCTGCCAGACAATTTTCCATGCACACTCTGGGCTGGGGGGCAGTCAACCACCAGTACACACAGCAGAACCTAAACCCATACCATTATTGCTAAGCAGCAAGACAGGGGCCCATTGCACTCCCACGGGGCCTTTTTAAATGCAATCTATAACCCGGATTTGCCAGGAACCCTTCTTACTCCTCCTACTTGCATGTGACACTGGGCTTAGGATCTGCATAGGAAACACACACACAAGCACACACCTACCTTTGTTGCCTGCAGATGCCTCCTTGGCTGTCCCCAAACGGTATCAAACCAACACCCACGGGAAGCTGTAAGCATAGAGGACATGCCTGCACCCCATTGGACTTACCTGTGTGGGTTAAATCCGGGTTATTTGACAACCTATGGCGGTGATGGTTCTGCTCAGGCAGAGCAGTGCTGATGCTCCTCATAAAGCTGTCGCTGCTGTGAAGGTTCTAGGTGACATCACAAATCCCTATGGTTACATACACAACAAAGCTGGGTTGTTGTTGTTTACACTCTGCAAGGCCTGTGGAAGTGAGTGACATCATAGCACTGTAGTTCTGAGGGTTGTAGATGGATGCAACAATCTCCTGTTGCTTCTATGAAGGCCGTAATAGACGACATCACCAAACAGCTCCATAGTCACATACACAGCAAAGGAGAGATGTTGTTTACACCTAGTGATGTCAGTGGTATTGAGTGACATCATAGCACAGTGCTAAGGCTCCTGGGCCTGGACACAGCAGCGGCTGCAATATCTCAACGGAGAATACGTTTATATATATGTGTGTGTGTGCGCGTATATATATATATATATATATATATATATATATATATATATATATATATTTCTCCGCCGAAATCACTTTTAAACCCATTTCCACCTTTTTTTCCCTTCTCTTCCTCTTACTTTTTTTTCACGTTTTTTTACGTTTTTCTCCTTTTCGCCTCTTTTCTGGGCGTATTATTCTTCTTTTTCTTCTTTTTTTTCGTCTAATGCATACCCCATCAGTGCAGCAATGCTTATTCAATACCGCCAGCAGATGGAGACACTGGGGGATAATTTTCTAAGGATTTATACTGATTTTTCCTGTCTGAATTTGTCGCACAGAAAGTTGCAGGCCAAATATGTGCGACATTTCTGCGACTTTAGCTTCTAGAGCATTTTTACAACATTATACATAGGTGCTGAATACATAAAAAGCGACTGTTCAGCGACAGACAAGTCGCATCGGCTGAAAGTAGGCCAGAATGTCAGTCCATGTTGGAGCAGGTTTAGATACAGTCTAAAGCATAGATCTCAAAGTCTGTGCACAGAATTTAGCAAGGGCCTCGCACCTTCTGATGCATCAGGTAGGTGCACAATAGCATAGCCTAACCCTCTGTACTTTGGTCTATATTGATGCGGGACATAGACAGCCAGCTGATGACCAATCCATTAGTGCAATGGATGGCTGGAAGCATTTGTCTTTGCCTTTGCAATACCACAGAAGCAATGCATGGTCAATGTACAGCAATGACACACCTGTGTGAACAGCCAGGAGACCCCCCCCCCCCCCCCCCCATGTTATGTTACATAGTTACATAGTTAGTACGGTCGAAAAAAGACATATGTCCATCAAGTTCAACCAGGGAATTAAGTGGTAGGGGTGTGGCGCGATATTGGGGAAGGGATGAGATTTTATATTTCTTCATAAGCATTAATCTTATTTTGTCAATTAGGAACATTCAGCACCCACCCGCTATCAAGGCAGCTGCCTATCATGTCATGCCCTACCTGCACAGGTGTGCTGGCTACTCAAATGATCCAATTAAGGAGGCCATTTAGTCAGCAGCAGCAGAAGTCCTGTGCCTGGACGCTCCAACAGCGGCCAGACACAAGCAGAAGCAGAAGCAGCAGAAGCAGCAGCAGCACCACCTTTTGCTTTTTGGCTGCAGAAGCAGCAGCAGCAAGGCCCACAGGGCTGGCTAGCTGGCTAGCCAGCAAGCAAGCAGGTAGCAATGAAAGTAGGAATCTTTCTTTTTAACCCTGTAAGGGGGTGGTGCACTGTACCCGAAGATACTGCCATATCGGGTCAATGCATAGGGCGACGGAAGCAAGCTTCGAAATCAGCCCCCGTTCTCAAAAATCCATTTAATATATGGTCCCCAGATAGGGGACGTATCAGATATTAAACTGATAAGAACAGATACTACACTTGATCTTAGCCAAAAGGCCGAGAAGCGATAACCGTGAAAGGGGCGGGCCCAACAAGGTCCCCTTCATGGGCACTATCACTGCTTGCTGTCAGGGAGGCTGCCAGACAATTTTCCATGCACACTCTGGGCTGGGGGGCAGTCAACCACCAGTACACACAGCAGAACCTAAACCCATACCATTATTGCTAAGCAGCAAGACAGGGGCCCATTGCACTCCCACGGGGCCTTTTTAAATGCAATCCATAACCCGGATTTGCCAGGAACCCTTCTTACTCCTCCTACTTGCATGTGACACTGGGCTTAGGATCTGCATAGGAAACACACACACAAGCACACACCTACCTTTGTTGCCTGCAGATGCCTCCTTGGCTGTCCCCAAACGGTATCAAACCAACACCCACGGGAAGCTGTAAGCATAGAGGACATGCCTGCACCCCATTGGACTTACCTGTGTGGGTTAAATCCGGGTTATTTGACAACCTATGGCGGTGATGGTTCTGCTCAGGCAGAGCAGTGCTGATGCTCCTCATAAAGCTGTCGCTGCTGTGAAGGTTCTAGGTGACATCACAAATCCCTATGGTTACATACACAACAAAGCTGGGTTGTTGTTGTTTACACTCTGCAAGGCCTGTGGAAGTGAGTGACATCATAGCACTGTAGTTCTGAGGGTTGTAGATGGATGCAACAATCTCCTGTTGCTTCTATGAAGGCCGTAATAGACGACATCACCAAACAGCTCCATAGTCACATACACAGCAAAGGAGAGATGTTGTTTACACCTAGTGATGTCAGTGGTATTGAGTGACATCATAGCACAGTGCTAAGGCTCCTGGGCCTGGACACAGCAGCGGCTGCAATATCTCAACGGAGAATACGTTTATATATATGTGTGTGTGTGCGCGTATATATATATATATATATATATATATATATATATATATATATATATATTCTCCGCCGAAATCACTTTTAAACCCATTTCCACCTTTTTTTCCCTTCTCTTCCTCTTACTTTTTTTTCACGTTTTTTTACGTTTTTCTCCTTTTCGCCTCTTTTCTGGGCGTATTATTCTTCTTTTTCTTCTTTTTTTTCGTCTAATGCATACCCCATCAGTGCAGCAATGCTTATTCAATACCGCCAGCAGATGGAGACACTGGGGGATAATTTTCTAAGGATTTATACTGATTTTTCCTGTCTGAATTTGTCGCACAGAAAGTTGCAGGCCAAATATGTGCGACATTTCTGCGACTTTAGCTTCTAGAGCATTTTTACAACATTATACATAGGTGCTGAATACATAAAAAGCGACTGTTCAGCGACAGACAAGTCGCATCGGCTGAAAGTAGGCCAGAATGTCAGTCCATGTTGGAGCAGGTTTAGATACAGTCTAAAGCATAGATCTCAAAGTCTGTGCACAGAATTTAGCAAGGGCCTCGCACCTTCTGATGCATCAGGTAGGTGCACAATAGCATAGCCTAACCCTCTGTACTTTGGTCTATATTGATGCGGGACATAGACAGCCAGCTGATGACCAATCCATTAGTGCAATGGATGGCTGGAAGCATTTGTCTTTGCCTTTGCAATACCACAGAAGCAATGCATGGTCAATGTACAGCAATGACACACCTGTGTGAACAGCCAGGAGACCCCCCCCCCCCCCCCCCATGTTATGTTACATAGTTACATAGTTAGTACGGTCGAAAAAAGACATATGTCCATCAAGTTCAACCAGGGAATTAAGGGGTAGGGGTGTGGCGCGATATTGGGGAAGGGATGAGATTTTATATTTCTTCATAAGCATTAATCTTATTTTGTCAATTAGGAACATTCAGCACCCACCCGCTATCAAGGCAGCTGCCTATCATGTCATGCCCTACATGCACAGGTGTGCTGGCTACTCAAATGATCCAATTAAGGAGGCCATTTAGTCAGCAGCAGCAGAAGTCCTGTGCCTGGACGCTCCAACAGCGGCCAGACACAAGCAGAAGCAGAAGCAGCAGAAGCAGCAGCAGCACCACCTTTTGCTTTTTGGCTGCAGAAGCAGCAGCAGCAAGGCCCACAGGGCTGGCTAGCTGGCTAGCCAGCAAGCAAGCAGGTAGCAATGAAAGTAGGAATCTTTCTTTTTAACCCTGTAAGGGGGTGGTGCACTGTACCCGAAGATACTGCCATATCGGGTCAATGCATAGGGCGACGGAAGCAAGCTTCGAAATCAGCCCCCGTTCTCAAAAATCCATTTAATATATGGTCCCCAGATAGGGGACGTATCAGATATTAAACTGATAAGAACAGATACTACACTTGATCTTAGCCAAAAGGCCGAGAAGCGATAACCGTGAAAGGGGCGGGCCCAACAAGGTCCCCTTCATGGGCACTATCACTGCTTGCTGTCAGGGAGGCTGCCAGACAATTTTCCATGCACACTCTGGGCTGGGGGGCAGTCAACCACCAGTACACACAGCAGAACCTAAACCCATACCATTATTGCTAAGCAGCAAGACAGGGGCCCATTGCACTCCCACGGGGCCTTTTTAAATGCAATCCATAACCCGGATTTGCCAGGAACCCTTCTTACTCCTCCTACTTGCATGTGACACTGGGCTTAGGATCTGCATAGGAAACACACACACAAGCACACACCTACCTTTGTTGCCTGCAGATGCCTCCTTGGCTGTCCCCAAACGGTATCAAACCAACACCCACGGGAAGCTGTAAGCATAGAGGACATGC
The DNA here is from genome assembly GCF_029499605.1 of Hyla sarda. Lineage (NCBI taxonomy): Eukaryota > Metazoa > Chordata > Amphibia > Anura > Hylidae > Hyla > Hyla sarda. Next base: position 58,397 of record NW_026608152.1, on the reverse strand, counting down.
CTGCACCCCATTGGACTTACCTGTGTGGGTTAAATCCGGGTTATTTGACAACCTATGGCGGTGATGGTTCTGCTCAGGCAGAGCAGTGCTGATGCTCCTCATAAAGCTGTCGCTGCTGTGAAGGTTCTAGGTGACATCACAAATCCCTATGGTTACATACACAACAAAGCTGGGTTGTTGTTGTTTACACTCTGCAAGGCCTGTGGAAGTGAGTGACATCATAGCACTGTAGTTCTGAGGGTTGTAGATGGATGCAACAATCTCCTGTTGCTTCTATGAAGGCCGTAATAGACGACATCACCAAACAGCTCCATAGTCACATACACAGCAAAGGAGAGATGTTGTTTACACCTAGTGATGTCAGTGGTATTGAGTGACATCATAGCACAGTGCTAAGGCTCCTGGGCCTGGACACAGCAGCGGCTGCAATATCTCAACGGAGAATACGTTTATATATATGTGTGTGTGTGCGCGTATATATATATATATATATATATATATATATATATATATATATATATATCTCCGCCGAAATCACTTTTAAACCCATTTCCACCTTTTTTTCCCTTCTCTTCCTCTTACTTTTTTTTCACGTTTTTTTACGTTTTTCTCCTTTTCGCCTCTTTTCTGGGCGTATTATTCTTCTTTTTCTTCTTTTTTTTCGTCTAATGCATACCCCATCAGTGCAGCAATGCTTATTCAATACCGCCAGCAGATGGAGACACTGGGGGATAATTTTCTAAGGATTTATACTGATTTTTCCTGTCTGAATTTGTCGCACAGAAAGTTGCAGGCCAAATATGTGCGACATTTCTGCGACTTTAGCTTCTAGAGCATTTTTACAACATTATACATAGGTGCTGAATACATAAAAAGCGACTGTTCAGCGACAGACAAGTCGCATCGGCTGAAAGTAGGCCAGAATGTCAGTCCATGTTGGAGCAGGTTTAGATACAGTCTAAAGCATAGATCTCAAAGTCTGTGCACAGAATTTAGCAAGGGCCTCGCACCTTCTGATGCATCAGGTAGGTGCACAATAGCATAGCCTAACCCTCTGTACTTTGGTCTATATTGATGCGGGACATAGACAGCCAGCTGATGACCAATCCATTAGTGCAATGGATGGCTGGAAGCATTTGTCTTTGCCTTTGCAATACCACAGAAGCAATGCATGGTCAATGTACAGCAATGACACACCTGTGTGAACAGCCAGGAGACCCCCCCCCCCCCCCCCCATGTTATGTTACATAGTTACATAGTTAGTACGGTCGAAAAAAGACATATGTCCATCAAGTTCAACCAGGGAATTAAGGGGTAGGGGTGTGGCGCGATATTGGGGAAGGGATGAGATTTTATATTTCTTCATAAGCATTAATCTTATTTTGTCAATTAGGAACATTCAGCACCCACCCGCTATCAAGGCAGCTGCCTATCATGTCATGCCCTACCTGCACAGGTGTGCTGGCTACTCAAATGATCCAATTAAGGAGGCCATTTAGTCAGCAGCAGCAGAAGTCCTGTGCCTGGACGCTCCAACAGCGGCCAGACACAAGCAGAAGCAGAAGCAGCAGAAGCAGCAGCAGCACCACCTTTTGCTTTTTGGCTGCAGAAGCAGCAGCAGCAAGGCCCACAGGGCTGGCTAGCTGGCTAGCCAGCAAGCAAGCAGGTAGCAATGAAAGTAGGAATCTTTCTTTTTAACCCTGTAAGGGGGTGGTGCACTGTACCCGAAGATACTGCCATATCGGGTCAATGCATAGGGCGACGGAAGCAAGCTTCGAAATCAGCCCCCGTTCTCAAAAATCCATTTAATATATGGTCCCCAGATAGGGGACGTATCAGATATTAAACTGATAAGAACAGATACTACACTTGATCTTAGCCAAAAGGCCGAGAAGCGATAACCGTGAAAGGGGCGGGCCCAACAAGGTCCCCTTCATGGGCACTATCACTGCTTGCTGTCAGGGAGGCTGCCAGACAATTTTCCATGCACACTCTGGGCTGGGGGGCAGTCAACCACCAGTACACACAGCAGAACCTAAACCCATACCATTATTGCTAAGCAGCAAGACAGGGGCCCATTGCACTCCCACGGGGCCTTTTTAAATGCAATCCATAACCCGGATTTGCCAGGAACCCTTCTTACTCCTCCTACTTGCATGTGACACTGGGCTTAGGATCTGCATAGGAAACACACACACAAGCACACACCTACCTTTGTTGCCTGCAGATGCCTCCTTGGCTGTCCCCAAACGGTATCAAACCAACACCCACGGGAAGCTGTAAGCATAGAGGACATGCCTGCACCCCATTGGACTTACCTGTGTGGGTTAAATCCGGGTTATTTGACAACCTATGGCGGTGATGGTTCTGCTCAGGCAGAGCAGTGCTGATGCTCCTCATAAAGCTGTCGCTGCTGTGAAGGTTCTAGGTGACATCACAAATCCCTATGGTTACATACACAACAAAGCTGGGTTGTTGTTGTTTACACTCTGCAAGGCCTGTGGAAGTGAGTGACATCATAGCACTGTAGTTCTGAGGGTTGTAGATGGATGCAACAATCTCCTGTTGCTTCTATGAAGGCCGTAATAGACGACATCACCAAACAGCTCCATAGTCACATACACAGCAAAGGAGAGATGTTGTTTACACCTAGTGATGTCAGTGGTATTGAGTGACATCATAGCACAGTGCTAAGGCTCCTGGGCCTGGACACAGCAGCGGCTGCAATATCTCAACGGAGAATACGTTTATATATATGTGTGTGTGTGCGCGTATATATATATATATATATATATATATATATATATATATATATATTTCTCCGCCGAAATCACTTTTAAACCCATTTCCACCTTTTTTTCCCTTCTCTTCCTCTTACTTTTTTTTCACGTTTTTTTACGTTTTTCTCCTTTTCGCCTCTTTTCTGGGCGTATTATTCTTCTTTTTCTTCTTTTTTTTCGTCTAATGCATACCCCATCAGTGCAGCAATGCTTATTCAATACCGCCAGCAGATGGAGACACTGGGGGATAATTTTCTAAGGATTTATACTGATTTTTCCTGTCTGAATTTGTCGCACAGAAAGTTGCAGGCCAAATATGTGCGACATTTCTGCGACTTTAGCTTCTAGAGCATTTTTACAACATTATACATAGGTGCTGAATACATAAAAAGCGACTGTTCAGCGACAGACAAGTCGCATCGGCTGAAAGTAGGCCAGAATGTCAGTCCATGTTGGAGCAGGTTTAGATACAGTCTAAAGCATAGATCTCAAAGTCTGTGCACAGAATTTAGCAAGGGCCTCGCACCTTCTGATGCATCAGGTAGGTGCACAATAGCATAGCCTAACCCTCTGTACTTTGGTCTATATTGATGCGGGACATAGACAGCCAGCTGATGACCAATCCATTAGTGCAATGGATGGCTGGAAGCATTTGTCTTTGCCTTTGCAATACCACAGAAGCAATGCATGGTCAATGTACAGCAATGACACACCTGTGTGAACAGCCAGGAGACCCCCCCCCCCCCCCCCCCCATGTTATGTTACATAGTTACATAGTTAGTACGGTCGAAAAAAGACATATGTCCATCAAGTTCAACCAGGGAATTAAGGGGTAGGGGTGTGGCGCGATATTGGGGAAGGGATGAGATTTTATATTTCTTCATAAGCATTAATCTTATTTTGTCAATTAGGAACATTCAGCACCCACCCGCTATCAAGGCAGCTGCCTATCATGTCATGCCCTACCTGCACAGGTGTGCTGGCTACTCAAATGATCCAATTAAGGAGGCCATTTAGTCAGCAGCAGCAGAAGTCCTGTGCCTGGACGCTCCAACAGCGGCCAGACACAAGCAGAAGCAGAAGCAGCAGAAGCAGCAGCAGCACCACCTTTTGCTTTTTGGCTGCAGAAGCAGCAGCAGCAAGGCCCACAGGGCTGGCTAGCTGGCTAGCCAGCAAGCAAGCAGGTAGCAATGAAAGTAGGAATCTTTCTTTTTAACCCTGTAAGGGGGTGGTGCACTGTACCCGAAGATACTGCCATATCGGGTCAATGCATAGGGCGACGGAAGCAAGCTTCGAAATCAGCCCCCGTTCTCAAAAATCCATTTAATATATGGTCCCCAGATAGGGGACGTATCAGATATTAAACTGATAAGAACAGATACTACACTTGATCTTAGCCAAAAGGCCGAGAAGCGATAACCGTGAAAGGGGCGGGCCCAACAAGGTCCCCTTCATGGGCACTATCACTGCTTGCTGTCAGGGAGGCTGCCAGACAATTTTCCATGCACACTCTGGGCTGGGGGGCAGTCAACCACCAGTACACACAGCAGAACCTAAACCCATACCATTATTGCTAAGCAGCAAGACAGGGGCCCATTGCACTCCCACGGGGCCTTTTTAAATGCAATCCATAACCCGGATTTGCCAGGAACCCTTCTTACTCCTCCTACTTGCATGTGACACTGGGCTTAGGATCTGCATAGGAAACACACACACAAGCACACACCTACCTTTGTTGCCTGCAGATGCCTCCTTGGCTGTCCCCAAACGGTATCAAACCAACACCCACGGGAAGCTGTAAGCATAGAGGACATGCCTGCACCCCATTGGACTTACCTGTGTGGGTTAAATCCGGGTTATTTGACAACCTATGGCGGTGATGGTTCTGCTCAGGCAGAGCAGTGCTGATGCTCCTCATAAAGCTGTCGCTGCTGTGAAGGTTCTAGGTGACATCACAAATCCCTATGGTTACATACACAACAAAGCTGGGTTGTTGTTGTTTACACTCTGCAAGGCCTGTGGAAGTGAGTGACATCATAGCACTGTAGTTCTGAGGGTTGTAGATGGATGCAACAATCTCCTGTTGCTTCTATGAAGGCCGTAATAGACGACATCACCAAACAGCTCCATAGTCACATACACAGCAAAGGAAAGATGTTGTTTACACCTAGTGATGTCAGTGGTATTGAGTGACATCATAGCACAGTGCTAAGGCTCCTGGGCCTGGACACAGCAGCGGCTGCAATATCTCAACGGAGAATACGTTTATATATATGTGTGTGTGTGCGCGTATATATATATATATATATATATATATATATATATATATATATATTTCTCCGCCGAAATCACTTTTAAACCCATTTCCACCTTTTTTTCCCTTCTCTTCCTCTTACTTTTTTTTCACGTTTTTTTACGTTTTTCTCCTTTTCGCCTCTTTTCTGGGCGTATTATTCTTCTTTTTCTTCTTTTTTTTCGTCTAATGCATACCCCATCAGTGCAGCAATGCTTATTCAATACCGCCAGCAGATGGAGACACTGGGGGATAATTTTCTAAGGATTTATACTGATTTTTCCTGTCTGAATTTGTCGCACAGAAAGTTGCAGGCCAAATATGTGCGACATTTCTGCGACTTTAGCTTCTAGAGCATTTTTACAACATTATACATAGGTGCTGAATACATAAAAAGCGACTGTTCAGCGACAGACAAGTCGCATCGGCTGAAAGTAGGCCAGAATGTCAGTCCATGTTGGAGCAGGTTTAGATACAGTCTAAAGCATAGATCTCAAAGTCTGTGCACAGAATTTAGCAAGGGCCTCGCACCTTCTGATGCATCAGGTAGGTGCACAATAGCATAGCCTAACCCTCTGTACTTTGGTCTATATTGATGCGGGACATAGACAGCCAGCTGATGACCAATCCATTAGTGCAATGGATGGCTGGAAGCATTTGTCTTTGCCTTTGCAATACCACAGAAGCAATGCATGGTCAATGTACAGCAATGACACACCTGTGTGAACAGCCAGGAGACCCCCCCCCCCCCCCCCATGTTATGTTACATAGTTACATAGTTAGTACGGTCGAAAAAAGACATATGTCCATCAAGTTCAACCAGGGAATTAAGGGGTAGGGGTGTGGCGCGATATTGGGGAAGGGATGAGATTTTATATTTCTTCATAAGCATTAATCTTATTTTGTCAATTAGGAACATTCAGCACCCACCCGCTATCAAGGCAGCTGCCTATCATGTCATGCCCTACCTGCACAGGTGTGCTGGCTACTCAAATGATCCAATTAAGGAGGCCATTTAGTCAGCAGCAGCAGAAGTCCTGTGCCTGGACGCTCCAACAGCGGCCAGACACAAGCAGAAGCAGAAGCAGCAGAAGCAGCAGCAGCACCACCTTTTGCTTTTTGGCTGCAGAAGCAGCAGCAGCAAGGCCCACAGGGCTGGCTAGCTGGCTAGCCAGCAAGCAAGCAGGTAGCAATGAAAGTAGGAATCTTTCTTTTTAACCCTGTAAGGGGGTGGTGCACTGTACCCGAAGATACTGCCATATCGGGTCAATGCATAGGGCGACGGAAGCAAGCTTCGAAATCAGCCCCCGTTCTCAAAAATCCATTTAATATATGGTCCCCAGATAGGGGACGTATCAGATATTAAACTGATAAGAACAGATACTACACTTGATCTTAGCCAAAAGGCCGAGAAGCGATAACCGTGAAAGGGGCGGGCCCAACAAGGTCCCCTTCATGGGCACTATCACTGCTTGCTGTCAGGGAGGCTGCCAGACAATTTTCCATGCACACTCTGGGCTGGGGGGCAGTCAACCACCAGTACACACAGCAGAACCTAAACCCATACCATTATTGCTAAGCAGCAAGACAGGGGCCCATTGCACTCCCACGGGGCCTTTTTAAATGCAATCCATAACCCGGATTTGCCAGGAACCCTTCTTACTCCTCCTACTTGCATGTGACACTGGGCTTAGGATCTGCATAGGAAACACACACACAAGCACACACCTACCTTTGTTGCCTGCAGATGCCTCCTTGGCTGTCCCCAAACGGTATCAAACCAACACCCACGGGAAGCTGTAAGCATAGAGGACATGCCTGCACCCCATTGGACTTACCTGTGTGGGTTAAATCCGGGTTATTTGACAACCTATGGCGGTGATGGTTCTGCTCAGGCAGAGCAGTGCTGATGCTCCTCATAAAGCTGTCGCTGCTGTGAAGGTTCTAGGTGACATCACAAATCCCTATGGTTACATACACAACAAAGCTGGGTTGTTGTTGTTTACACTCTGCAAGGCCTGTGGAAGTGAGTGACATCATAGCACTGTAGTTCTGAGGGTTGTAGATGGATGCAACAATCTCCTGTTGCTTCTATGAAGGCCGTAATAGACGACATCACCAAACAGCTCCATAGTCACATACACAGCAAAGGAGAGATGTTGTTTACACCTAGTGATGTCAGTGGTATTGAGTGACATCATAGCACAGTGCTAAGGCTCCTGGGCCTGGACACAGCAGCGGCTGCAATATCTCAACGGAGAATACGTTTATATATATGTGTGTGTGTGCGCGTATATATATATATATATATATATATATATATATATATATATATTTCTCCGCCGAAATCACTTTTAAACCCATTTCCACCTTTTTTTCCCTTCTCTTCCTCTTACTTTTTTTTCACGTTTTTTTACGTTTTTCTCCTTTTCGCCTCTTTTCTGGGCGTATTATTCTTCTTTTTCTTCTTTTTTTTCGTCTAATGCATACCCCATCAGTGCAGCAATGCTTATTCAATACCGCCAGCAGATGGAGACACTGGGGGATAATTTTCTAAGGATTTATACTGATTTTTCCTGTCTGAATTTGTCGCACAGAAAGTTGCAGGCCAAATATGTGCGACATTTCTGCGACTTTAGCTTCTAGAGCATTTTTACAACATTATACATAGGTGCTGAATACATAAAAAGCGACTGTTCAGCGACAGACAAGTCGCATCGGCTGAAAGTAGGCCAGAATGTCAGTCCATGTTGGAGCAGGTTTAGATACAGTCTAAAGCATAGATCTCAAAGTCTGTGCACAGAATTTAGCAAGGGCCTCGCACCTTCTGATGCATCAGGTAGGTGCACAATAGCATAGCCTAACCCTCTGTACTTTGGTCTATATTGATGCGGGACATAGACAGCCAGCTGATGACCAATCCATTAGTGCAATGGATGGCTGGAAGCATTTGTCTTTGCCTTTGCAATACCACAGAAGCAATGCATGGTCAATGTACAGCAATGACACACCTGTGTGAACAGCCAGGAGACCCCCCCCCCCCCCCCCATGTTATGTTACATAGTTACATAGTTAGTACGGTCGAAAAAAGACATATGTCCATCAAGTTCAACCAGGGAATTAAGGGGTAGGGGTGTGGCGCGATATTGGGGAAGGGATGAGATTTTATATTTCTTCATAAGCATTAATCTTATTTTGTCAATTAGGAACATTCAGCACCCACCCGCTATCAAGGCAGCTGCCTATCATGTCATGCCCTACCTGCACAGGTGTGCTGGCTACTCAAATGATCCAATTAAGGAGGCCATTTAGTCAGCAGCAGCAGAAGTCCTGTGCCTGGACGCTCCAACAGCGGCCAGACACAAGCAGAAGCAGAAGCAGCAGAAGCAGCAGCAGCACCACCTTTTGCTTTTTGGCTGCAGAAGCAGCAGCAGCAAGGCCCACAGGGCTGGCTAGCTGGCTAGCCAGCAAGCAAGCAGGTAGCAATGAAAGTAGGAATCTTTCTTTTTAACCCTGTAAGGGGGTGGTGCACTGTACCCGAAGATACTGCCATATCGGGTCAATGCATAGGGCGACGGAAGCAAGCTTCGAAATCAGCCCCCGTTCTCAAAAATCCATTTAATATATGGTCCCCAGATAGGGGACGTATCAGATATTAAACTGATAAGAACAGATACTACACTTGATCTTAGCCAAAAGGCCGAGAAGCGATAACCGTGAAAGGGGCGGGCCCAACAAGGTCCCCTTCATGGGCACTATCACTGCTTGCTGTCAGGGAGGCTGCCAGACAATTTTCCATGCACACTCTGGGCTGGGGGGCAGTCAACCACCAGTACACACAGCAGAACCTAAACCCATACCATTATTGCTAAGCAGCAAGACAGGGGCCCATTGCACTCCCACGGGGCCTTTTTAAATGCAATCCATAACCCGGATTTGCCAGGAACCCTTCTTACTCCTCCTACTTGCATGTGACACTGGGCTTAGGATCTGCATAGGAAACACACACACAAGCACACACCTACCTTTGTTGCCTGCAGATGCCTCCTTGGCTGTCCCCAAACGGTATCAAACCAACACCCACGGGAAGCTGTAAGCATAGAGGACATGCCTGCACCCCATTGGACTTACCTGTGTGGGTTAAATCCGGGTTATTTGACAACCTATGGCGGTGATGGTTCTGCTCAGGCAGAGCAGTGCTGATGCTCCTCATAAAGCTGTCGCTGCTGTGAAGGTTCTAGGTGACATCACAAATCCCTATGGTTACATACACAACAAAGCTGGGTTGTTGTTGTTTACACTCTGCAAGGCCTGTGGAAGTGAGTGACATCATAGCACTGTAGTTCTGAGGGTTGTAGATGGATGCAACAATCTCCTGTTGCTTCTATGAAGGCCGTAATAGACGACATCACCAAACAGCTCCATAGTCACATACACAGCAAAGGAGAGATGTTGTTTACACCTAGTGATGTCAGTGGTATTGAGTGACATCATAGCACAGTGCTAAGGCTCCTGGGCCTGGACACAGCAGCGGCTGCAATATCTCAACGGAGAATACGTTTATATATATGTGTGTGTGTGCGCGTATATATATATATATATATATATATATATATATATATTTCTCCGCCGAAATCACTTTTAAACCCATTTCCACCTTTTTTTCCCTTCTCTTCCTCTTACTTTTTTTTCACGTTTTTTTACGTTTTTCTCCTTTTCGCCTCTTTTCTGGGCGTATTATTCTTCTTTTTCTTCTTTTTTTTCGTCTAATGCATACCCCATCAGTGCAGCAATGCTTATTCAATACCGCCAGCAGATGGAGACACTGGGGGATAATTTTCTAAGGATTTATACTGATTTTTCCTGTCTGAATTTGTCGAAAGTTGCAGGCCAAATATGTGCGACATTTCTGCGACTTTAGCTTCTAGAGCATTTTTACAACATTATACATAGGTGCTGAATACATAAAAAGCGACTGTTCAGCGACAGACAAGTCGCATCGGCTGAAAGTAGGCCAGAATGTCAGTCCATGTTGGAGCAGGTTTAGATACAGTCTAAAGCATAGATCTCAAAGTCTGTGCACAGAATTTAGCAAGGGCCTCGCACCTTCTGATGCATCAGGTAGGTGCACAATAGCATAGCCTAACCCTCTGTACTTTGGTCTATATTGATGCGGGACATAGACAGCCAGCTGATGACCAATCCATTAGTGCAATGGATGGCTGGAAGCATTTGTCTTTGCCTTTGCAATACCACAGAAGCAATGCATGGTCAATGTACAGCAATGACACACCTGTGTGAACAGCCAGGAGACCCCCCCCCCCCCCCCCCATGTTATGTTACATAGTTACATAGTTAGTACGGTCGAAAAAAGACATATGTCCATCAAGTTCAACCAGGGAATTAAGGGGTAGGGGTGTGGCGCGATATTGGGGAAGGGATGAGATTTTATATTTCTTCATAAGCATTAATCTTATTTTGTCAATTAGGAACATTCAGCACCCACCCGCTATCAAGGCAGCTGCCTATCATGTCATGCCCTACCTGCACAGGTGTGCTGGCTACTCAAATGATCCAATTAAGGAGGCCATTTAGTCAGCAGCAGCAGAAGTCCTGTGCCTGGACGCTCCAACAGCGGCCAGACACAAGCAGAAGCAGAAGCAGCAGAAGCAGCAGCAGCACCACCTTTTGCTTTTTGGCTGCAGAAGCAGCAGCAGCAAGGCCCACAGGGCTGGCTAGCTGGCTAGCCAGCAAGCAAGCAGGTAGCAATGAAAGTAGGAATCTTTCTTTTTAACCCTGTAAGGGGGTGGTGCACTGTACCCGAAGATACTGCCATATCGGGTCAATGCATAGGGCGACGGAAGCAAGCTTCGAAATCAGCCCCCGTTCTCAAAAATCCATTTAATATATGGTCCCCAGATAGGGGACGTATCAGATATTAAACTGATAAGAACAGATACTACACTTGATCTTAGCCAAAAGGCCGAGAAGCGATAACCGTGAAAGGGGCGGGCCCAACAAGGTCCCCTTCATGGGCACTATCACTGCTTGCTGTCAGGGAGGCTGCCAGACAATTTTCCATGCACACTCTGGGCTGGGGGGCAGTCAACCACCAGTACACACAGCAGAACCTAAACCCATACCATTATTGCTAAGCAGCAAGACAGGGGCCCATTGCACTCCCACGGGGCCTTTTTAAATGCAATCCATAACCCGGATTTGCCAGGAACCCTTCTTACTCCTCCTACTTGCATGTGACACTGGGCTTAGGATCTGCATAGGAAACACACACACAAGCACACACCTACCTTTGTTGCCTGCAGATGCCTCCTTGGCTGTCCCCAAACGGTATCAAACCAACACCCACGGGAAGCTGTAAGCATAGAGGACATGCCTGCACCCCATTGGACTTACCTGTGTGGGTTAAATCCGGGTTATTTGACAACCTATGGCGGTGATGGTTCTGCTCAGGCAGAGCAGTGCTGATGCTCCTCATAAAGCTGTCGCTGCTGTGAAGGTTCTAGGTGACATCACAAATCCCTATGGTTACATACACAACAAAGCTGGGTTGTTGTTGTTTACACTCTGCAAGGCCTGTGGAAGTGAGTGACATCATAGCACTGTAGTTCTGAGGGTTGTAGATGGATGCAACAATCTCCTGTTGCTTCTATGAAGGCCGTAATAGACGACATCACCAAACAGCTCCATAGTCACATACACAGCAAAGGAGAGATGTTGTTTACACCTAGTGATGTCAGTGGTATTGAGTGACATCATAGCACAGTGCTAAGGCTCCTGGGCCTGGACACAGCAGCGGCTGCAATATCTCAACGGAGAATACGTTTATATATATGTGTGTGTGTGCGCGTATATATATATATATATATATATATATATATATATATATATATATTTCTCCGCCGAAATCACTTTTAAACCCATTTCCACCTTTTTTTCCCTTCTCTTCCTCTTACTTTTTTTTCACGTTTTTTTACGTTTTTCTCCTTTTCGCCTCTTTTCTGGGCGTATTATTCTTCTTTTTCTTCTTTTTTTTCGTCTAATGCATACCCCATCAGTGCAGCAATGCTTATTCAATACCGCCAGCAGATGGAGACACTGGGGGATAATTTTCTAAGGATTTATACTGATTTTTCCTGTCTGAATTTGTCGCACAGAAAGTTGCAGGCCAAATATGTGCGACATTTCTGCGACTTTAGCTTCTAGAGCATTTTTACAACATTATACATAGGTGCTGAATACATAAAAAGCGACTGTTCAGCGACAGACAAGTCGCATCGGCTGAAAGTAGGCCAGAATGTCAGTCCATGTTGGAGCAGGTTTAGATACAGTCTAAAGCATAGATCTCAAAGTCTGTGCACAGAATTTAGCAAGGGCCTCGCACCTTCTGATGCATCAGGTAGGTGCACAATAGCATAGCCTAACCCTCTGTACTTTGGTCTATATTGATGCGGGACATAGACAGCCAGCTGATGACCAATCCATTAGTGCAATGGATGGCTGGAAGCATTTGTCTTTGCCTTTGCAATACCACAGAAGCAATGCATGGTCAATGTACAGCAATGACACACCTGTGTGAACAGCCAGGAGACCCCCCCCCCCCCCCCCCCCATGTTATGTTACATAGTTACATAGTTAGTACGGTCGAAAAAAGACATATGTCCATCAAGTTCAACCAGGGAATTAAGGGGTAGGGGTGTGGCGCGATATTGGGGAAGGGATGAGATTTTATATTTCTTCATAAGCATTAATCTTATTTTGTCAATTAGGAACATTCAGCACCCACCCGCTATCAAGGCAGCTGCCTATCATGTCATGCCCTACCTGCACAGGTGTGCTGGCTACTCAAATGATCCAATTAAGGAGGCCATTTAGTCAGCAGCAGCAGAAGTCCTGTGCCTGGACGCTCCAACAGCGGCCAGACACAAGCAGAAGCAGAAGCAGCAGAAGCAGCAGCAGCACCACCTTTTGCTTTTTGGCTGCAGAAGCAGCAGCAGCAAGGCCCACAGGGCTGGCTAGCTGGCTAGCCAGCAAGCAAGCAGGTAGCAATGAAAGTAGGAATCTTTCTTTTTAACCCTGTAAGGGGGTGGTGCACTGTACCCGAAGATACTGCCATATCGGGTCAATGCATAGGGCGACGGAAGCAAGCTTCGAAATCAGCCCCCGTTCTCAAAAATCCATTTAATATATGGTCCCCAGATAGGGGACGTATCAGATATTAAACTGATAAGAACAGATACTACACTTGATCTTAGCCAAAAGGCCGAGAAGCGATAACCGTGAAAGGGGCGGGCCCAACAAGGTCCCCTTCATGGGCACTATCACTGCTTGCTGTCAGGGAGGCTGCCAGACAATTTTCCATGCACACTCTGGGCTGGGGGGCAGTCAACCACCAGTACACACAGCAGAACCTAAACCCATACCATTATTGCTAAGCAGCAAGACAGGGGCCCATTGCACTCCCACGGGGCCTTTTTAAATGCAATCCATAACCCGGATTTGCCAGGAACCCTTCTTACTCCTCCTACTTGCATGTGACACTGGGCTTAGGATCTGCATAGGAAACACACACACAAGCACACACCTACCTTTGTTGCCTGCAGATGCCTCCTTGGCTGTCCCCAAACGGTATCAAACCAACACCCACGGGAAGCTGTAAGCATAGAGGACATGCCTGCACCCCATTGGACTTACCTGTGTGGGTTAAATCCGGGTTATTTGACAACCTATGGCGGTGATGGTTCTGCTCAGGCAGAGCAGTGCTGATGCTCCTCATAAAGCTGTCGCTGCTGTGAAGGTTCTAGGTGACATCACAAATCCCTATGGTTACATACACAACAAAGCTGGGTTGTTGTTGTTTACACTCTGCAAGGCCTGTGGAAGTGAGTGACATCATAGCACTGTAGTTCTGAGGGTTGTAGATGGATGCAACAATCTCCTGTTGCTTCTATGAAGGCCGTAATAGACGACATCACCAAACAGCTCCATAGTCACATACACAGCAAAGGAAAGATGTTGTTTACACCTAGTGATGTCAGTGGTATTGAGTGACATCATAGCACAGTGCTAAGGCTCCTGGGCCTGGACACAGCAGCGGCTGCAATATCTCAACGGAGAATACGTTTATATATATGTGTGTGTGTGCGCGTATATATATATATATATATATATATATATATATATATATATATATTTCTCCGCCGAAATCACTTTTAAACCCATTTCCACCTTTTTTTCCCTTCTCTTCCTCTTACTTTTTTTTCACGTTTTTTTACGTTTTTCTCCTTTTCGCCTCTTTTCTGGGCGTATTATTCTTCTTTTTCTTCTTTTTTTTCGTCTAATGCATACCCCATCAGTGCAGCAATGCTTATTCAATACCGCCAGCAGATGGAGACACTGGGGGATAATTTTCTAAGGATTTATACTGATTTTTCCTGTCTGAATTTGTCGCACAGAAAGTTGCAGGCCAAATATGTGCGACATTTCTGCGACTTTAGCTTCTAGAGCATTTTTACAACATTATACATAGGTGCTGAATACATAAAAAGCGACTGTTCAGCGACAGACAAGTCGCATCGGCTGAAAGTAGGCCAGAATGTCAGTCCATGTTGGAGCAGGTTTAGATACAGTCTAAAGCATAGATCTCAAAGTCTGTGCACAGAATTTAGCAAGGGCCTCGCACCTTCTGATGCATCAGGTAGGTGCACAATAGCATAGCCTAACCCTCTGTACTTTGGTCTATATTGATGCGGGACATAGACAGCCAGCTGATGACCAATCCATTAGTGCAATGGATGGCTGGAAGCATTTGTCTTTGCCTTTGCAATACCACAGAAGCAATGCATGGTCAATGTACAGCAATGACACACCTGTGTGAACAGCCAGGAGACCCCCCCCCCCCCCCCCATGTTATGTTACATAGTTACATAGTTAGTACGGTCGAAAAAAGACATATGTCCATCAAGTTCAACCAGGGAATTAAGGGGTAGGGGTGTGGCGCGATATTGGGGAAGGGATGAGATTTTATATTTCTTCATAAGCATTAATCTTATTTTGTCAATTAGGAACATTCAGCACCCACCCGCTATCAAGGCAGCTGCCTATCATGTCATGCCCTACCTGCACAGGTGTGCTGGCTACTCAAATGATCCAATTAAGGAGGCCATTTAGTCAGCAGCAGCAGAAGTCCTGTGCCTGGACGCTCCAACAGCGGCCAGACACAAGCAGAAGCAGAAGCAGCAGAAGCAGCAGCAGCACCACCTTTTGCTTTTTGGCTGCAGAAGCAGCAGCAGCAAGGCCCACAGGGCTGGCTAGCTGGCTAGCCAGCAAGCAAGCAGGTAGCAATGAAAGTAGGAATCTTTCTTTTTAACCCTGTAAGGGGGTGGTGCACTGTACCCGAAGATACTGCCATATCGGGTCAATGCATAGGGCGACGGAAGCAAGCTTCGAAATCAGCCCCCGTTCTCAAAAATCCATTTAATATATGGTCCCCAGATAGGGGACGTATCAGATATTAAACTGATAAGAACAGATACTACACTTGATCTTAGCCAAAAGGCCGAGAAGCGATAACCGTGAAAGGGGCGGGCCCAACAAGGTCCCCTTCATGGGCACTATCACTGCTTGCTGTCAGGGAGGCTGCCAGACAATTTTCCATGCACACTCTGGGCTGGGGGGCAGTCAACCACCAGTACACACAGCAGAACCTAAACCCATACCATTATTGCTAAGCAGCAAGACAGGGGCCCATTGCACTCCCACGGGGCCTTTTTAAATGCAATCCATAACCCGGATTTGCCAGGAACCCTTCTTACTCCTCCTACTTGCATGTGACACTGGGCTTAGGATCTGCATAGGAAACACACACACAAGCACACACCTACCTTTGTTGCCTGCAGATGCCTCCTTGGCTGTCCCCAAACGGTATCAAACCAACACCCACGGGAAGCTGTAAGCATAGAGGACATGCCTGCACCCCATTGGACTTACCTGTGTGGGTTAAATCCGGGTTATTTGACAACCTATGGCGGTGATGGTTCTGCTCAGGCAGAGCAGTGCTGATGCTCCTCATAAAGCTGTCGCTGCTGTGAAGGTTCTAGGTGACATCACAAATCCCTATGGTTACATACACAACAAAGCTGGGTTGTTGTTGTTTACACTCTGCAAGGCCTGTGGAAGTGAGTGACATCATAGCACTGTAGTTCTGAGGGTTGTAGATGGATGCAACAATCTCCTGTTGCTTCTATGAAGGCCGTAATAGACGACATCACCAAACAGCTCCATAGTCACATACACAGCAAAGGAGAGATGTTGTTTACACCTAGTGATGTCAGTGGTATTGAGTGACATCATAGCACAGTGCTAAGGCTCCTGGGCCTGGACACAGCAGCGGCTGCAATATCTCAACGGAGAATACGTTTATATATATGTGTGTGTGTGCGCGTATATATATATATATATATATATATATATATATATATATATATTTCTCCGCCGAAATCACTTTTAAACCCATTTCCACCTTTTTTTCCCTTCTCTTCCTCTTACTTTTTTTTCACGTTTTTTTACGTTTTTCTCCTTTTCGCCTCTTTTCTGGGCGTATTATTCTTCTTTTTCTTCTTTTTTTTCGTCTAATGCATACCCCATCAGTGCAGCAATGCTTATTCAATACCGCCAGCAGATGGAGACACTGGGGGATAATTTTCTAAGGATTTATACTGATTTTTCCTGTCTGAATTTGTCGCACAGAAAGTTGCAGGCCAAATATGTGCGACATTTCTGCGACTTTAGCTTCTAGAGCATTTTTACAACATTATACATAGGTGCTGAATACATAAAAAGCGACTGTTCAGCGACAGACAAGTCGCATCGGCTGAAAGTAGGCCAGAATGTCAGTCCATGTTGGAGCAGGTTTAGATACAGTCTAAAGCATAGATCTCAAAGTCTGTGCACAGAATTTAGCAAGGGCCTCGCACCTTCTGATGCATCAGGTAGGTGCACAATAGCATAGCCTAACCCTCTGTACTTTGGTCTATATTGATGCGGGACATAGACAGCCAGCTGATGACCAATCCATTAGTGCAATGGATGGCTGGAAGCATTTGTCTTTGCCTTTGCAATACCACAGAAGCAATGCATGGTCAATGTACAGCAATGACACACCTGTGTGAACAGCCAGGAGACCCCCCCCCCCCCCCCCATGTTATGTTACATAGTTACATAGTTAGTACGGTCGAAAAAAGACATATGTCCATCAAGTTCAACCAGGGAATTAAGGGGTAGGGGTGTGGCGCGATATTGGGGAAGGGATGAGATTTTATATTTCTTCATAAGCATTAATCTTATTTTGTCAATTAGGAACATTCAGCACCCACCCGCTATCAAGGCAGCTGCCTATCATGTCATGCCCTACCTGCACAGGTGTGCTGGCTACTCAAATGATCCAATTAAGGAGGCCATTTAGTCAGCAGCAGCAGAAGTCCTGTGCCTGGACGCTCCAACAGCGGCCAGACACAAGCAGAAGCAGAAGCAGCAGAAGCAGCAGCAGCACCACCTTTTGCTTTTTGGCTGCAGAAGCAGCAGCAGCAAGGCCCACAGGGCTGGCTAGCTGGCTAGCCAGCAAGCAAGCAGGTAGCAATGAAAGTAGGAATCTTTCTTTTTAACCCTGTAAGGGGGTGGTGCACTGTACCCGAAGATACTGCCATATCGGGTCAATGCATAGGGCGACGGAAGCAAGCTTCGAAATCAGCCCCCGTTCTCAAAAATCCATTTAATATATGGTCCCCAGATAGGGGACGTATCAGATATTAAACTGATAAGAACAGATACTACACTTGATCTTAGCCAAAAGGCCGAGAAGCGATAACCGTGAAAGGGGGGCGGGCCCAACAAGGTCCCCTTCATGGGCACTATCACTGCTTGCTGTCAGGGAGGCTGCCAGACAATTTTCCATGCACACTCTGGGCTGGGGGCAGTCAACCACCAGTACACACAGCAGAACCTAAACCCATACCATTATTGCTAAGCAGCAAGACAGGGGCCCATTGCACTCCCACGGGGCCTTTTTAAATGCAATCCATAACCCGGATTTGCCAGGAACCCTTCTTACTCCTCCTACTTGCATGTGATGGGCTTAGGATCTGCATAGGAAACACACACACAAGCACACACCTACCTTTGTTGCCTGCAGATGCCTCCTTGGCTGTCCCCAAACGGTATCAAACCAACACCCACGGGAAGCTGTAAGCATAGAGGACATGCCTGCACCCCATTGGACTTACCTGTGTGGGTTAAATCCGGGTTATTTGACAACCTATGGCGGTGATGGTTCTGCTCAGGCAGAGCAGTGCTGATGCTCCTCATAAAGCTGTCGCTGCTGTGAAGGTTCTAGGTGACATCACAAATCCCTATGGTTACATACACAACAAAGCTGGGTTGTTGTTGTTTACACTCTGCAAGGCCTGTGGAAGTGAGTGACATCATAGCACTGTAGTTCTGAGGGTTGTAGATGGATGCAACAATCTCCTGTTGCTTCTATGAAGGCCGTAATAGACGACATCACCAAACAGCTCCATAGTCACATACACAGCAAAGGAGAGATGTTGTTTACACCTAGTGATGTCAGTGGTATTGAGTGACATCATAGCACAGTGCTAAGGCTCCTGGGCCTGGACACAGCAGCGGCTGCAATATCTCAACGGAGAATACGTTTATATATATGTGTGTGTGTGCGCGTATATATATATATATATATATATATATATATATATATATATATATATTTCTCCGCCGAAATCACTTTTAAACCCATTTCCACCTTTTTTTCCCTTCTCTTCCTCTTACTTTTTTTTCACGTTTTTTTACGTTTTTCTCCTTTTCGCCTCTTTTCTGGGCGTATTATTCTTCTTTTTCTTCTTTTTTTTCGTCTAATGCATACCCCATCAGTGCAGCAATGCTTATTCAATACCGCCAGCAGATGGAGACACTGGGGGATAATTTTCTAAGGATTTATACTGATTTTTCCTGTCTGAATTTGTCGCACAGAAAGTTGCAGGCCAAATATGTGCGACATTTCTGCGACTTTAGCTTCTAGAGCATTTTTACAACATTATACATAGGTGCTGAATACATAAAAAGCGACTGTTCAGCGACAGACAAGTCGCATCGGCTGAAAGTAGGCCAGAATGTCAGTCCATGTTGGAGCAGGTTTAGATACAGTCTAAAGCATAGATCTCAAAGTCTGTGCACAGAATTTAGCAAGGGCCTCGCACCTTCTGATGCATCAGGTAGGTGCACAATAGCATAGCCTAACCCTCTGTACTTTGGTCTATATTGATGCGGGACATAGACAGCCAGCTGATGACCAATCCATTAGTGCAATGGATGGCTGGAAGCATTTGTCTTTGCCTTTGCAATACCACAGAAGCAATGCATGGTCAATGTACAGCAATGACACACCTGTGTGAACAGCCAGGAGACCCCCCCCCCCCCCCCCCCATGTTATGTTACATAGTTACATAGTTAGTACGGTCGAAAAAAGACATATGTCCATCAAGTTCAACCAGGGAATTAAGGGGTAGGGGTGTGGCGCGATATTGGGGAAGGGATGAGATTTTATATTTCTTCATAAGCATTAATCTTATTTTGTCAATTAGGAACATTCAGCACCCACCCGCTATCAAGGCAGCTGCCTATCATGTCATGCCCTACCTGCACAGGTGTGCTGGCTACTCAAATGATCCAATTAAGGAGGCCATTTAGTCAGCAGCAGCAGAAGTCCTGTGCCTGGACGCTCCAACAGCGGCCAGACACAAGCAGAAGCAGAAGCAGCAGAAGCAGCAGCAGCACCACCTTTTGCTTTTTGGCTGCAGAAGCAGCAGCAGCAAGGCCCACAGGGCTGGCTAGCTGGCTAGCCAGCAAGCAAGCAGGTAGCAATGAAAGTAGGAATCTTTCTTTTTAACCCTGTAAGGGGGTGGTGCACTGTACCCGAAGATACTGCCATATCGGGTCAATGCATAGGGCGACGGAAGCAAGCTTCGAAATCAGCCCCCGTTCTCAAAAATCCATTTAATATATGGTCCCCAGATAGGGGACGTATCAGATATTAAACTGATAAGAACAGATACTACACTTGATCTTAGCCAAAAGGCCGAGAAGCGATAACCGTGAAAGGGGCGGGCCCAACAAGGTCCCCTTCATGGGCACTATCACTGCTTGCTGTCAGGGAGGCTGCCAGACAATTTTCCATGCACACTCTGGGCTGGGGGGCAGTCAACCACCAGTACACACAGCAGAACCTAAACCCATACCATTATTGCTAAGCAGCAAGACAGGGGCCCATTGCACTCCCACGGGGCCTTTTTAAATGCAATCCATAACCCGGATTTGCCAGGAACCCTTCTTACTCCTCCTACTTGCATGTGACACTGGGCTTAGGATCTGCATAGGAAACACACACACAAGCACACACCTACCTTTGTTGCCTGCAGATGCCTCCTTGGCTGTCCCCAAACGGTATCAAACCAACACCCACGGGAAGCTGTAAGCATAGAGGACATGCCTGCACCCCATTGGACTTACCTGTGTGGGTTAAATCCGGGTTATTTGACAACCTATGGCGGTGATGGTTCTGCTCAGGCAGAGCAGTGCTGATGCTCCTCATAAAGCTGTCGCTGCTGTGAAGGTTCTAGGTGACATCACAAATCCCTATGGTTACATACACAACAAAGCTGGGTTGTTGTTGTTTACACTCTGCAAGGCCTGTGGAAGTGAGTGACATCATAGCACTGTAGTTCTGAGGGTTGTAGATGGATGCAACAATCTCCTGTTGCTTCTATGAAGGCCATAATAGACGACATCACCAAACAGCTCCATAGTCACATACACAGCAAAGGAGAGATGTTGTTTACACCTAGTGATGTCAGTGGTATTGAGTGACATCATAGCACAGTGCTAAGGCTCCTGGGCCTGGACACAGCAGCGGCTGCAATATCTCAACGGAGAATACGTTTATATATATGTGTGTGTGTGCGCGTATATATATATATATATATATATATATATATATATATATATATATTTCTCCGCCGAAATCACTTTTAAACCCATTTCCACCTTTTTTTCCCTTCTCTTCCTCTTACTTTTTTTTCACGTTTTTTTACGTTTTTCTCCTTTTCGCCTCTTTTCTGGGCGTATTATTCTTCTTTTTCTTCTTTTTTTTCGTCTAATGCATACCCCATCAGTGCAGCAATGCTTATTCAATACCGCCAGCAGATGGAGACACTGGGGGATAATTTTCTAAGGATTTATACTGATTTTTCCTGTCTGAATTTGTCGCACAGAAAGTTGCAGGCCAAATATGTGCGACATTTCTGCGACTTTAGCTTCTAGAGCATTTTTACAACATTATACATAGGTGCTGAATACATAAAAAGCGACTGTTCAGCGACAGACAAGTCGCATCGGCTGAAAGTAGGCCAGAATGTCAGTCCATGTTGGAGCAGGTTTAGATACAGTCTAAAGCATAGATCTCAAAGTCTGTGCACAGAATTTAGCAAGGGCCTCGCACCTTCTGATGCATCAGGTAGGTGCACAATAGCATAGCCTAACCCTCTGTACTTTGGTCTATATTGATGCGGGACATAGACAGCCAGCTGATGACCAATCCATTAGTGCAATGGATGGCTGGAAGCATTTGTCTTTGCCTTTGCAATACCACAGAAGCAATGCATGGTCAATGTACAGCAATGACACACCTGTGTGAACAGCCAGGAGACCCCCCCCCCCCCCCCCCATGTTATGTTACATAGTTACATAGTTAGTACGGTCGAAAAAAGACATATGTCCATCAAGTTCAACCAGGGAATTAAGGGGTAGGGGTGTGGCGCGATATTGGGGAAGGGATGAGATTTTATATTTCTTCATAAGCATTAATCTTATTTTGTCAATTAGGAACATTCAGCACCCACCCGCTATCAAGGCAGCTGCCTATCATGTCATGCCCTACCTGCACAGGTGTGCTGGCTACTCAAATGATCCAATTAAGGAGGCCATTTAGTCAGCAGCAGCAGAAGTCCTGTGCCTGGACGCTCCAACAGCGGCCAGACACAAGCAGAAGCAGAAGCAGCAGAAGCAGCAGCAGCACCACCTTTTGCTTTTTGGCTGCAGAAGCAGCAGCAGCAAGGCCCACAGGGCTGGCTAGCTGGCTAGCCAGCAAGCAAGCAGGTAGCAATGAAAGTAGGAATCTTTCTTTTTAACCCTGTAAGGGGGTGGTGCACTGTACCCGAAGATACTGCCATATCGGGTCAATGCATAGGGCGACGGAAGCAAGCTTCGAAATCAGCCCCCGTTCTCAAAAATCCATTTAATATATGGTCCCCAGATAGGGGACGTATCAGATATTAAACTGATAAGAACAGATTTTTTTTTTTTTTTATCTAAAGCCGAGGAACGTGCTTTCGATTCACCCAAAGTGCAAGAAAAAGTGCAAACGTGTTACACTAAAAAAACGTGCACAAAGGATGCGGTCTATCGCAAGCCCTTCTCCGATAGGAGAGAGGCCCCCCAACAAACCTTACCCTTCGCCTCCGGACCAAAAGGTACCTGCGAGGTTCCAGGTTCGATGTCCCTTTTCGCCGAAGCTACTAGGAGACCACAAATGCTCCCGGCATCCCCCTTGGCGTTAGCCAAGGTATCTGCCCGCAGAGCCGATTACGGTAGGTACCCTGCGAAGCAGGAGTACCCGGGGTGTTTGCAGGGAGGTGCGGAACCTAATGGCCACACACACCTCCCCTAGACCGCCAGGAGGGACACCCAGAAGGGCTACCGCATCCTGACAAATCCTGTGAACACACAACACGCAAAAAGTGACACAGTGAGACAAAAAATAAATAAATAAGTGAATGTGTGCAGATATACTGCCCGGACATCCGGCCGGATCTATAAAAATTTCTCTGATCCTAGCCAGAAGGCCGGGAATCAAGAGGTGAGTGCCACAAGGTGAAGAGATTATGGTGCCCGTGCTTCAACTCAGTGAGCCTATTCTCCCAGTGAGTTTCGGCACCTCGGGGTCACCACTCCCCGAGGCACAAAAGTACCTCGGCTCTAGACCCTCTCAGCCTCATGGCGAGACCCGGAGGGAACAGGTCACATCGGGGCAGCCGTCGAGCTGATTCCTCAGAACCAGCCCCGGAAAGCCCTGGTACACCTGCATCCTCCATGCAGCACCCATCCCCACCAGCATGAAAACTGATAAGAACAGATACTACACTTGATCTTAGCCAAAAGGCCGAGAAGCGATAACCGTGAAAGGGGCGGGCCCAACAAGGTCCCCTTCATGGGCACTATCGCTGCTTGCTGTCAGGGAGGCTGCCAGACAATTTTCCATGCACACTCTGGGCTGGGGGGCAGTCAACCACCAGTACACACAGCAGAACCTAAACCCATACCATTATTGCTAAGCAGCAAGACAGGGGCCCATTGCACTCCCACGGGGCCTTTTTAAATGCAATCCATAACCCGGATTTGCCAGGAACCCTTCTTACTCCTCCTACTTGCATGTGACACTGGGCTTAGGATCTGCATAGGAAACACACACACAAGCACACACCTACCTTTGTTGCCTGCAGATGCCTCCTTGGCTGTCCCCAAACGGTATCAAACCAACACCCACGGGAAGCTGTAAGCATAGAGGACATGCCTGCACCCCATTGGACTTACCTGTGTGGGTTAAATCCGGGTTATTTGACAACCTATGGCGGTGATGGTTCTGCTCAGGCAGAGCAGTGCTGATGCTCCTCATAAAGCTGTCGCTGCTGTGAAGGTTCTAGGTGACATCACAAATCCCTATGGTTACATACACAACAAAGCTGGGTTGTTGTTGTTTACACTCTGCAAGGCCTGTGGAAGTGAGTGACATCATAGCACTGTAGTTCTGAGGGTTGTAGATGGATGCAACAATCTCCTGTTGCTTCTATGAAGGCCGTAATAGACGACATCACCAAACAGCTCCATAGTCACATACACAGCAAAGGAGAGATGTTGTTTACACCTAGTGATGTCAGTGGTATTGAGTGACATCATAGCACAGTGCTAAGGCTCCTGGGCCTGGACACAGCAGCGGCTGCAATATCTCAACGGAGAATACGTTTATATATATGTGTGTGTGTGCGCGTATATATATATATATATATATATATATATATATATATATATATATTTCTCCGCCGAAATCACTTTTAAACCCATTTCCACCTTTTTTTCCCTTCTCTTCCTCTTACTTTTTTTTCACGTTTTTTTACGTTTTTCTCCTTTTCGCCTCTTTTCTGGGCGTATTATTCTTCTTTTTCTTCTTTTTTTTCGTCTAATGCATACCCCATCAGTGCAGCAATGCTTATTCAATACCGCCAGCAGATGGAGACACTGGGGGATAATTTTCTAAGGATTTATACTGATTTTTCCTGTCTGAATTTGTCGCACAGAAAGTTGCAGGCCAAATATGTGCGACATTTCTGCGACTTTAGCTTCTAGAGCATTTTTACAACATTATACATAGGTGCTGAATACATAAAAAGCGACTGTTCAGCGACAGACAAGTCGCATCGGCTGAAAGTAGGCCAGAATGTCAGTCCATGTTGGAGCAGGTTTAGATACAGTCTAAAGCATAGATCTCAAAGTCTGTGCACAGAATTTAGCAAGGGCCTCGCACCTTCTGATGCATCAGGTAGGTGCACAATAGCATAGCCTAACCCTCTGTACTTTGGTCTATATTGATGCGGGACATAGACAGCCAGCTGATGACCAATCCATTAGTGCAATGGATGGCTGGAAGCATTTGTCTTTGCCTTTGCAATACCACAGAAGCAATGCATGGTCAATGTACAGCAATGACACACCTGTGTGAACAGCCAGGAGACCCCCCCCCCCCCCCCCCCCCCCATGTTATGTTACATAGTTACATAGTTAGTACGGTCGAAAAAAGACATATGTCCATCAAGTTCAACCAGGGAATTAAGGGGTAGGGGTGTG
The DNA here is from genome assembly GCF_029499605.1 of Hyla sarda. Classification (NCBI taxonomy): domain Eukaryota; kingdom Metazoa; phylum Chordata; class Amphibia; order Anura; family Hylidae; genus Hyla; species Hyla sarda. The sequence continues at coordinate 33,281 of NW_026608152.1, read as the reverse complement.
GCGCGATATTGGGGAAGGGATGAGATTTTATATTTCTTCATAAGCATTAATCTTATTTTGTCAATTAGGAACATTCAGCACCCACCCGCTATCAAGGCAGCTGCCTATCATGTCATGCCCTACCTGCACAGGTGTGCTGGCTACTCAAATGATCCAATTAAGGAGGCCATTTAGTCAGCAGCAGCAGAAGTCCTGTGCCTGGACGCTCCAACAGCGGCCAGACACAAGCAGAAGCAGAAGCAGCAGAAGCAGCAGCAGCACCACCTTTTGCTTTTTGGCTGCAGAAGCAGCAGCAGCAAGGCCCACAGGGCTGGCTAGCTGGCTAGCCAGCAAGCAAGCAGGTAGCAATGAAAGTAGGAATCTTTCTTTTTAACCCTGTAAGGGGGTGGTGCACTGTACCCGAAGATACTGCCATATCGGGTCAATGCATAGGGCGACGGAAGCAAGCTTCGAAATCAGCCCCCGTTCTCAAAAATCCATTTAATATATGGTCCCCAGATAGGGGACGTATCAGATATTAAACTGATAAGAACAGATACTACACTTGATCTTAGCCAAAAGGCCGAGAAGCGATAACCGTGAAAGGGGCGGGCCCAACAAGGTCCCCTTCATGGGCACTATCACTGCTTGCTGTCAGGGAGGCTGCCAGACAATTTTCCATGCACACTCTGGGCTGGGGGGCAGTCAACCACCAGTACACACAGCAGAACCTAAACCCATACCATTATTGCTAAGCAGCAAGACAGGGGCCCATTGCACTCCCACGGGGCCTTTTTAAATGCAATCCATAACCCGGATTTGCCAGGAACCCTTCTTACTCCTCCTACTTGCATGTGACACTGGGCTTAGGATCTGCATAGGAAACACACACACAAGCACACACCTACCTTTGTTGCCTGCAGATGCCTCCTTGGCTGTCCCCAAACGGTATCAAACCAACACCCACGGGAAGCTGTAAGCATAGAGGACATGCCTGCACCCCATTGGACTTACCTGTGTGGGTTAAATCCGGGTTATTTGACAACCTATGGCGGTGATGGTTCTGCTCAGGCAGAGCAGTGCTGATGCTCCTCATAAAGCTGTCGCTGCTGTGAAGGTTCTAGGTGACATCACAAATCCCTATGGTTACATACACAACAAAGCTGGGTTGTTGTTGTTTACACTCTGCAAGGCCTGTGGAAGTGAGTGACATCATAGCACTGTAGTTCTGAGGGTTGTAGATGGATGCAACAATCTCCTGTTGCTTCTATGAAGGCCGTAATAGACGACATCACCAAACAGCTCCATAGTCACATACACAGCAAAGGAGAGATGTTGTTTACACCTAGTGATGTCAGTGGTATTGAGTGACATCATAGCACAGTGCTAAGGCTCCTGGGCCTGGACACAGCAGCGGCTGCAATATCTCAACGGAGAATACGTTTATATATATGTGTGTGTGTGCGCGTATATATATATATATATATATATATATATATATATATTTCTCCGCCGAAATCACTTTTAAACCCATTTCCACCTTTTTTTCCCTTCTCTTCCTCTTACTTTTTTTTCACGTTTTTTTACGTTTTTCTCCTTTTCGCCTCTTTTCTGGGCGTATTATTCTTCTTTTTCTTCTTTTTTTTCGTCTAATGCATACCCCATCAGTGCAGCAATGCTTATTCAATACCGCCAGCAGATGGAGACACTGGGGGATAATTTTCTAAGGATTTATACTGATTTTTCCTGTCTGAATTTGTCGCACAGAAAGTTGCAGGCCAAATATGTGCGACATTTCTGCGACTTTAGCTTCTAGAGCATTTTTACAACATTATACATAGGTGCTGAATACATAAAAAGCGACTGTTCAGCGACAGACAAGTCGCATCGGCTGAAAGTAGGCCAGAATGTCAGTCCATGTTGGAGCAGGTTTAGATACAGTCTAAAGCATAGATCTCAAAGTCTGTGCACAGAATTTAGCAAGGGCCTCGCACCTTCTGATGCATCAGGTAGGTGCACAATAGCATAGCCTAACCCTCTGTACTTTGGTCTATATTGATGCGGGACATAGACAGCCAGCTGATGACCAATCCATTAGTGCAATGGATGGCTGGAAGCATTTGTCTTTGCCTTTGCAATACCACAGAAGCAATGCATGGTCAATGTACAGCAATGACACACCTGTGTGAACAGCCAGGAGACCCCCCCCCCCCCCCCCCCCCATGTTATGTTACATAGTTACATAGTTAGTACGGTCGAAAAAAGACATATGTCCATCAAGTTCAACCAGGGAATTAAGGGGTAGGGGTGTGGCGCGATATTGGGGAAGGGATGAGATTTTATATTTCTTCATAAGCATTAATCTTATTTTGTCAATTAGGAACATTCAGCACCCACCCGCTATCAAGGCAGCTGCCTATCATGTCATGCCCTACCTGCACAGGTGTGCTGGCTACTCAAATGATCCAATTAAGGAGGCCATTTAGTCAGCAGCAGCAGAAGTCCTGTGCCTGGACGCTCCAACAGCGGCCAGACACAAGCAGAAGCAGAAGCAGCAGAAGCAGCAGCAGCACCACCTTTTGCTTTTTGGCTGCAGAAGCAGCAGCAGCAAGGCCCACAGGGCTGGCTAGCTGGCTAGCCAGCAAGCAAGCAGGTAGCAATGAAAGTAGGAATCTTTCTTTTTAACCCTGTAAGGGGGTGGTGCACTGTACCCGAAGATACTGCCATATCGGGTCAATGCATAGGGCGACGGAAGCAAGCTTCGAAATCAGCCCCCGTTCTCAAAAATCCATTTAATATATGGTCCCCAGATAGGGGACGTATCAGATATTAAACTGATAAGAACAGATACTACACTTGATCTTAGCCAAAAGGCCGAGAAGCGATAACCGTGAAAGGGGCGGGCCCAACAAGGTCCCCTTCATGGGCACTATCACTGCTTGCTGTCAGGGAGGCTGCCAGACAATTTTCCATGCACACTCTGGGCTGGGGGGCAGTCAACCACCAGTACACACAGCAGAACCTAAACCCATACCATTATTGCTAAGCAGCAAGACAGGGGCCCATTGCACTCCCACGGGGCCTTTTTAAATGCAATCCATAACCCGGATTTGCCAGGAACCCTTCTTACTCCTCCTACTTGCATGTGACACTGGGCTTAGGATCTGCATAGGAAACACACACACAAGCACACACCTACCTTTGTTGCCTGCAGATGCCTCCTTGGCTGTCCCCAAACGGTATCAAACCAACACCCACGGGAAGCTGTAAGCATAGAGGACATGCCTGCACCCCATTGGACTTACCTGTGTGGGTTAAATCCGGGTTATTTGACAACCTATGGCGGTGATGGTTCTGCTCAGGCAGAGCAGTGCTGATGCTCCTCATAAAGCTGTCGCTGCTGTGAAGGTTCTAGGTGACATCACAAATCCCTATGGTTACATACACAACAAAGCTGGGTTGTTGTTGTTTACACTCTGCAAGGCCTGTGGAAGTGAGTGACATCATAGCACTGTAGTTCTGAGGGTTGTAGATGGATGCAACAATCTCCTGTTGCTTCTATGAAGGCCGTAATAGACGACATCACCAAACAGCTCCATAGTCACATACACAGCAAAGGAGAGATGTTGTTTACACCTAGTGATGTCAGTGGTATTGAGTGACATCATAGCACAGTGCTAAGGCTCCTGGGCCTGGACACAGCAGCGGCTGCAATATCTCAACGGAGAATACGTTTATATATATGTGTGTGTGTGCGCGTATATATATATATATATATATATATATATATATATATATATATTTCTCCGCCGAAATCACTTTTAAACCCATTTCCACCTTTTTTTCCCTTCTCTTCCTCTTACTTTTTTTTCACGTTTTTTTACGTTTTTCTCCTTTTCGCCTCTTTTCTGGGCGTATTATTCTTCTTTTTCTTCTTTTTTTTCGTCTAATGCATACCCCATCAGTGCAGCAATGCTTATTCAATACCGCCAGCAGATGGAGACACTGGGGGATAATTTTCTAAGGATTTATACTGATTTTTCCTGTCTGAATTTGTCGCACAGAAAGTTGCAGGCCAAATATGTGCGACATTTCTGCGACTTTAGCTTCTAGAGCATTTTTACAACATTATACATAGGTGCTGAATACATAAAAAGCGACTGTTCAGCGACAGACAAGTCGCATCGGCTGAAAGTAGGCCAGAATGTCAGTCCATGTTGGAGCAGGTTTAGATACAGTCTAAAGCATAGATCTCAAAGTCTGTGCACAGAATTTAGCAAGGGCCTCGCACCTTCTGATGCATCAGGTAGGTGCACAATAGCATAGCCTAACCCTCTGTACTTTGGTCTATATTGATGCGGGACATAGACAGCCAGCTGATGACCAATCCATTAGTGCAATGGATGGCTGGAAGCATTTGTCTTTGCCTTTGCAATACCACAGAAGCAATGCATGGTCAATGTACAGCAATGACACACCTGTGTGAACAGCCAGGAGACCCCCCCCCCCCCCCCCCATGTTATGTTACATAGTTACATAGTTAGTACGGTCGAAAAAAGACATATGTCCATCAAGTTCAACCAGGGAATTAAGGGGTAGGGGTGTGGCGCGATATTGGGGAAGGGATGAGATTTTATATTTCTTCATAAGCATTAATCTTATTTTGTCAATTAGGAACATTCAGCACCCACCCGCTATCAAGGCAGCTGCCTATCATGTCATGCCCTACCTGCACAGGTGTGCTGGCTACTCAAATGATCCAATTAAGGAGGCCATTTAGTCAGCAGCAGCAGAAGTCCTGTGCCTGGACGCTCCAACAGCGGCCAGACACAAGCAGAAGCAGAAGCAGCAGAAGCAGCAGCAGCACCACCTTTTGCTTTTTGGCTGCAGAAGCAGCAGCAGCAAGGCCCACAGGGCTGGCTAGCTGGCTAGCCAGCAAGCAAGCAGGTAGCAATGAAAGTAGGAATCTTTCTTTTTAACCCTGTAAGGGGGTGGTGCACTGTACCCGAAGATACTGCCATATCGGGTCAATGCATAGGGCGACGGAAGCAAGCTTCGAAATCAGCCCCCGTTCTCAAAAATCCATTTAATATATGGTCCCCAGATAGGGGACGTATCAGATATTAAACTGATAAGAACAGATTTTTTTTTTTTTTTTTTTAACTTGACTACCCTTACGGGGGCAACTTTATTAAAAATTAAATAATGTTAACAAAGTTGTGCAAATATGTCAATAAATACAGTTACATATAAATAACATATTTACAACATATTAAAACATAAAATGGGCACTTGGTGGCTTTACAAGATAGAATTCCATTCTTTTAAAAACCATTTTCTAGATAAAAGCGGAAATCTCTTCTTGTCTAAAAGATAGTACTGGTACATTTCATAAAAACAGATAGATAAAATGTCCTTCACAGATAAAACCTCATGCTTGAACAATAAAATATTCCTGGCCTTCCACAGAGCTGCCTTCACACAGTTTATGATCTTCCATGCAATAGTCTCTTGAGTCCGTGTTGGGCATTCCAGGCAACAATAAAAAACCACTGCAATATTTAAGTCTTTTAGTCCAGTTATCCTTTTTACCAGAGGGAGTATCTTTGTCCATATTTTCTGCGAGTAAAAACAAGTCCATATTAGATGGTGCACGGTCTCCTCTTGTCGGCATCCCTCCCTCGGGCAGGTTGCAGAGTTGGATAATCCTCTTCGGTGCTGGAATGCCCGGCATGGAAGACACTCGTGTGCGCAGCTCCAGGCCAGGTCCTTCTGTGAATTAAAAAGATAATTAATACTCAACATCTTCCAAATCTGTATACACTTCTGTTCGTTAAAATTTTTGATGGGAGTCACGGTACTGGTTTCTTTTATTTCCTTTAGTAGTTTTTTGCTATTGCACAGATCCTGAACACTTTTACCTTTAAAATTATATAAGTTTAAAATTTTTCCTAAAATCATGTATTGAGGGGGTAAATTCAAAGAATAAGGGCAACTTAAAACTGTAGAAAACCAGCCGTTCCTCCGCATAAAATAACCAGTATTAAAACGAACAAAATAAGACCAGTAGCTATCTTTAAAAACAGTAGTAAAACACATGCTAAAAAACTTTATTAAAAGGAAAGCTTTAAAATCTGGAAAATCCTTACCGCCCCTGGAGTTCGGTTTTATCACAATTTGTCTCTTTAATTTTTCGCTCTTAGAACTCCAAAAGAAAGTAAAACAAGCTTTTGTTATTTTCTTTAGAACCATTTCGGGGGGTGGGAAAACCAGACTTAAATACAATAAAATAGGTAAAAGCACCATTTTTGTAATTAAAACCTTCCCTTCCATTGTAAGTTCTCGCATGTTCCACATACATATTTTCTTATTTATTTTTTGAGCCACCAAGTCCCAGCTATTAAAACCATTATTAGACTCGTCAAAGGAGACACCTAAAATCTGCACCGACTCAGACACAGGGACGGGCACATCATACAAAGGCATTCCGCCTATGTTTAAAATGTTACTTTTGTTAAAATTGACTTTAAAACCGGAGGCACAATTAAAATATTGAATCTGTTTTAGCGTCTTCTGAAGCGATGGGGTGTCCCTGCAAAACACCGCAACATCGTCCATGTACCCCACTACCTTCGCCTCTAGTCCCCCTCCTCCTGGCAGGGGGACTCCATGGATCTGCTTATCCTTTCGTATTGTACATAAAAGAGGCTCTATTGCGCAAATGAAGAGTAGTGGGGACAAGGGACACCCCTGCTTCACTCCGGAATTTAAAATCACGCCCTGTGTCTTAAAACCATTTACTAAAATTTTACTAGTACAGTTATCATAAAAAGCTCTAAGAGACAATAAAAAGCCATCAGGTATACCCATTTTCTCTAAAACCTTAAAAAGATAAAAATGTGACACCCTGTCGAAAGCTTTTTCAAAATCTATGGATAAAACCGCCAGCTTTCCTTTTCTTAATTTGGTGTCGCTAATTACATCCTTTAAAAGGTTTAGGTTCTCCCATAAACTCCTCCCAGGCACCCCACAGACTTGGTTTGTATGAATTATTTTATGGATTACGTTCTTTAAGCTGTTAGCACACAGTTTCGCCATTATTTTATAGTCGCAGTTCAGAAGGGTGATTGGTCTCCAGTTTTTGAGTTCCGACCGGTCTCCCTTTTTGAATAGCAGGGAGACATCACCCTTCTTCCATGAGCCTGGGAGGATTTTAGACTTAAAGACTTCCGTAAAAAGGGAGAACAAATCTTCTTTTAAAATACCATAAAAAGTAACATAAAATTCAATGGGTATACCATCCGGCCCAGGCACTTTACCTGTTTTAAAACTCTTGACGGTCTCTAAAATCTCCTGCTCTGAAATATTCTGCAATAAAAAAGACTGTGAGACAGGATCTAAAAAATTGGTGATCTCCTTTAACGAGTCATTCATAAAACATTCATCAATGTGTTTTACATTAAAAAGATCCGCATAAAACTCTTGCACCTTTTTAAAAATACCCTGTACATCATTCACTCCTTCAATGTTTTCTATTAACCTTCTATTTTCATGTATTTTCTTAAAAAAATACCTGGAGCAGGTCTCGTTTTCCTCAAGATGCTGTATTCGAGACCTAAAGATAATTTCTTTTCCTTTCTGCTCCAGGCACTTAGTTATTTCTTTTTTAAGATCATGTACCTCCTTCTCCACCTCCATCCCATGTGCTCTGAATTTGTACAGGGTTTGCAGACGAGTATTTAGGATATTATAAAATTCACGTTTTTCTTTAGCTTTCCTAACCCCAACACGGATAAAAAATTCTTTTATTTTTAGTTTCATTTTTTCCCACCAGATACTGGTGGGAGTGTTGGGGTCTTTTGCTCGTCTGCATTCCTTGTAAAAGGTGATAAAATCTGATAAAACCTGCGGATCTTCTAAAAGGGACACGTTTAACTTCCAGGCATTCCTACCAGTTCTCCTTTTAAAATCACTTTTAACTTTAAAATACAATAATTTATGGTCAGAAAAAACATTGGTAAAAAGATCACAGTTAAAAGGCAGTACTTGATAAGAACAAAAAATAAAATCTATCCTGGAGCTACAGCTTGCATTGCTCCAGGTAACACCGTCTTCCTCTGGTACGTTAAAATTACATTTTTTAAAAACATCAGTGAGATTAAAATCTAAAATCAAGTTTTTTAACATAAAAGACGTCTTATCATAGTTCCTACTCACTGCGTTCGAAAAACGGCGTTCTCCCCTTAAAATACAATTAAAATCACCTGATAAAACAAGAGGACTAGAATTGTTAATAAAAAGGGGTAAAATCTCCAACATTTTTATTCTTTCATTCTTATCAGGAGAACCATAAAAATTTAAAAACTGCCATTTAATACCATTAATAAAAGCGCTGACCAATAAAATTCTGCCTGGTAAAATTTCGTTAAAACTCTCAATTAAAACGTTCCCTTTAAAAAGTATGGCGACCCCTGCTGATCTGGACTCATTTGATCCAGACCAGACTGATGGACCGTGCACCCAATCATCTTCATATTCTTTATAATTTAATCTGTGCGGGATGCCACATTCCTGCAGGAAAAGGACGGAAGCAGCAAAAACCGACAAGTAATTAAATAGGGCAACCCTTCTTACTCTGGCGCTCACACTTCTCACGTTCAAGGACAGACCGGACAACTCAGCCATGGGAATGTACAAGAAAACGTCTTACACCTCTGATTCCCCCTCCGAAGCCTCATACCCCCCAAAATCTGACTCAACTGTACGCATAGAGGAAGCAGGAGAGGAGGCACCATCACTCAGCCGACCCCCCTCCTCCATCATGATTGAGGCATAGTTGTTCTCGGGCATCCTGGCAATCAGGGCTCCAGACTCATTGGGTTCTTCCACCTCTTGCCCCTCCATAGGGGTCGGGTGTTCACTTAGTTCCGTCTCTGGTACCTCAGAGACGGTCACCCCTGAAACCTCCTCCTGGCAGGGAGGAGGGGGGGTATCCCCTATGGGGACCTGTGGAGGAACGTCACTTGGGTTCCCTGCATCCGCAGGTACTTCCATCGGCTCCCCCTGGACCGCCTCCGAATAGAGTCTTCTGGAGCCCCTCCGCCTTTTAACCTTCACCTCTCCACCCGGATCATCGCTCTCAGGGGGACCCTGAGCCAGAGGTTGCTGAGGAGCGGATTCGGCCGCCGTCCGCTCCTCTCTTAACCCAGCATGCTCCTGGGGGCCAGTTTTTTCACCACTTGCACGTTTTTTGGCCATCCTCTGCTCTTTAGGGTCCCCTCCTTTTGCCTGAGGGGGGTCTTTCTCCTTCTCCATCTCACCGCTTACCTCTTGTGGGGGGGTAATCACTGGCTCTGCTTGCCTCGGCTGGTGTCCCGGTTGCTGTCCTTGCTGCCTCCAGGGTTGCCACTGCTGCTCCGTCCTATGTCTGTGGGGACAAGAGGAGAAAAGGTGACCGAATTGTTGACAGAAATTGCACCTCCCTCCTCTTGTGCATTTCTCTGTCTCGTGCTGTGTGCTACCACATTTTTTGCATGTACTTTCACAGTTTTCTTTTGTGTGTCCATATCTGTGACACTTCCTGCAGTAGCTTGGCATCCCCGCATAAAAGAGGTCGCCACACATATTATTTATTTTAAAACGAGCTGGTGGTAGTTGTATTCCCCCTGGCAATCTGTCATCTTTTTTGCATGTAACCTGAAATCTCCACTTAGATGTCCAGATGCCACAGCTGTTCATGATTTTTCCTCTGCACTCAACCTTACTAAAATAGACTTGTAAAAACAACTCAACATCGTGTAGGTTGGCGAAAGGGGAATACATCTTTACTACCACCAGCTTAATATCGTCTAGAACGTGCTCAATAATCCGGACACCCTGAAGCTTTTTGTCTTTACTCGCAGCAGCTCTGGTAACAAAATCTCTGTGGATGCCATTTTGTGTGAACGTCACATCAAAAATTTTACGCTTCGGGTAGTCCTGGATTGCCAATATCTCGCCCTTCTGTATTCCGAAAACTCCTCCGAGCACGTCCTCTACTACGAATTTCAAATCGTCCGCCCTTTTGGTATCATCCGTGAGAATGACTCTCACGGTGTTTTTGATCCTTGCGTATGCCGGCACAGAACCTGGATCCGGATCATCATCCATGGTTCTAACCTCTCTCCACCCGAAGGTCTTGAGAGGCGATCGCTACTCGTTACCCTGGGACTAGGCCCTCTCCCCAATAGCAACAAGTGGGTGAAGCCCAGGCAATAAACCTGGGCGATCCCACAAGGCCGAGGAGAGGGGTACCCGAGTACCTTCTGACCAGATCTCCTGTATTACTACACTTGATCTTAGCCAAAAGGCCGAGAAGCGATAACCGTGAAAGGGGCGGGCCCAACAAGGTCCCCTTCATGGGCACTATCACTGCTTGCTGTCAGGGAGGCTGCCAGACAATTTTCCATGCACACTCTGGGCTGGGGGGCAGTCAACCACCAGTACACACAGCAGAACCTAAACCCATACCATTATTGCTAAGCAGCAAGACAGGGGCCCATTGCACTCCCACGGGGCCTTTTTAAATGCAATCCATAACCCGGATTTGCCAGGAACCCTTCTTACTCCTCCTACTTGCATGTGACACTGGGCTTAGGATCTGCATAGGAAACACACACACAAGCACACACCTACCTTTGTTGCCTGCAGATGCCTCCTTGGCTGTCCCCAAACGGTATCAAACCAACACCCACGGGAAGCTGTAAGCATAGAGGACATGCCTGCACCCCATTGGACTTACCTGTGTGGGTTAAATCCGGGTTATTTGACAACCTATGGCGGTGATGGTTCTGCTCAGGCAGAGCAGTGCTGATGCTCCTCATAAAGCTGTCGCTGCTGTGAAGGTTCTAGGTGACATCACAAATCCCTATGGTTACATACACAACAAAGCTGGGTTGTTGTTGTTTACACTCTGCAAGGCCTGTGGAAGTGAGTGACATCATAGCACTGTAGTTCTGAGGGTTGTAGATGGATGCAACAATCTCCTGTTGCTTCTATGAAGGCCGTAATAGACGACATCACCAAACAGCTCCATAGTCACATACACAGCAAAGGAGAGATGTTGTTTACACCTAGTGATGTCAGTGGTATTGAGTGACATCATAGCACAGTGCTAAGGCTCCTGGGCCTGGACACAGCAGCGGCTGCAATATCTCAACGGAGAATACGTTTATATATATGTGTGTGTGTGCGCGTATATATATATATATATATATATATATATATATATATATATATTTCTCCGCCGAAATCACTTTTAAACCCATTTCCACCTTTTTTTCCCTTCTCTTCCTCTTACTTTTTTTTCACGTTTTTTTACGTTTTTCTCCTTTTCGCCTCTTTTCTGGGCGTATTATTCTTCTTTTTCTTCTTTTTTTTCGTCTAATGCATACCCCATCAGTGCAGCAATGCTTATTCAATACCGCCAGCAGATGGAGACACTGGGGGATAATTTTCTAAGGATTTATACTGATTTTTCCTGTCTGAATTTGTCGCACAGAAAGTTGCAGGCCAAATATGTGCGACATTTCTGCGACTTTAGCTTCTAGAGCATTTTTACAACATTATACATAGGTGCTGAATACATAAAAAGCGACTGTTCAGCGACAGACAAGTCGCATCGGCTGAAAGTAGGCCAGAATGTCAGTCCATGTTGGAGCAGGTTTAGATACAGTCTAAAGCATAGATCTCAAAGTCTGTGCACAGAATTTAGCAAGGGCCTCGCACCTTCTGATGCATCAGGTAGGTGCACAATAGCATAGCCTAACCCTCTGTACTTTGGTCTATATTGATGCGGGACATAGACAGCCAGCTGATGACCAATCCATTAGTGCAATGGATGGCTGGAAGCATTTGTCTTTGCCTTTGCAATACCACAGAAGCAATGCATGGTCAATGTACAGCAATGACACACCTGTGTGAACAGCCAGGAGACCCCCCCCCCCCCCCCCCATGTTATGTTACATAGTTACATAGTTAGTACGGTCGAAAAAAGACATATGTCCATCAAGTTCAACCAGGGAATTAAGGGGTAGGGGTGTGGCGCGATATTGGGGAAGGGATGAGATTTTATATTTCTTCATAAGCATTAATCTTATTTTGTCAATTAGGAACATTCAGCACCCACCCGCTATCAAGGCAGCTGCCTATCATGTCATGCCCTACCTGCACAGGTGTGCTGGCTACTCAAATGATCCAATTAAGGAGGCCATTTAGTCAGCAGCAGCAGAAGTCCTGTGCCTGGACGCTCCAACAGCGGCCAGACACAAGCAGAAGCAGAAGCAGCAGAAGCAGCAGCAGCACCACCTTTTGCTTTTTGGCTGCAGAAGCAGCAGCAGCAAGGCCCACAGGGCTGGCTAGCTGGCTAGCCAGCAAGCAAGCAGGTAGCAATGAAAGTAGGAATCTTTCTTTTTAACCCTGTAAGGGGGTGGTGCACTGTACCCGAAGATACTGCCATATCGGGTCAATGCATAGGGCGACGGAAGCAAGCTTCGAAATCAGCCCCCGTTCTCAAAAATCCATTTAATATATGGTCCCCAGATAGGGGACGTATCAGATATTAAACTGATAAGAACAGATACTACACTTGATCTTAGCCAAAAGGCCGAGAAGCGATAACCGTGAAAGGGGCGGGCCCAACAAGGTCCCCTTCATGGGCACTATCACTGCTTGCTGTCAGGGAGGCTGCCAGACAATTTTCCATGCACACTCTGGGCTGGGGGGCAGTCAACCACCAGTACACACAGCAGAACCTAAACCCATACCATTATTGCTAAGCAGCAAGACAGGGGCCCATTGCACTCCCACGGGGCCTTTTTAAATGCAATCCATAACCCGGATTTGCCAGGAACCCTTCTTACTCCTCCTACTTGCATGTGACACTGGGCTTAGGATCTGCATAGGAAACACACACACAAGCACACACCTACCTTTGTTGCCTGCAGATGCCTCCTTGGCTGTCCCCAAACGGTATCAAACCAACACCCACGGGAAGCTGTAAGCATAGAGGACATGCCTGCACCCCATTGGACTTACCTGTGTGGGTTAAATCCGGGTTATTTGACAACCTATGGCGGTGATGGTTCTGCTCAGGCAGAGCAGTGCTGATGCTCCTCATAAAGCTGTCGCTGCTGTGAAGGTTCTAGGTGACATCACAAATCCCTATGGTTACATACACAACAAAGCTGGGTTGTTGTTGTTTACACTCTGCAAGGCCTGTGGAAGTGAGTGACATCATAGCACTGTAGTTCTGAGGGTTGTAGATGGATGCAACAATCTCCTGTTGCTTCTATGAAGGCCGTAATAGACGACATCACCAAACAGCTCCATAGTCACATACACAGCAAAGGAGAGATGTTGTTTACACCTAGTGATGTCAGTGGTATTGAGTGACATCATAGCACAGTGCTAAGGCTCCTGGGCCTGGACACAGCAGCGGCTGCAATATCTCAACGGAGAATACGTTTATATATATGTGTGTGTGTGCGCGTATATATATATATATATATATATATATATATATATATATATATTTCTCCGCCGAAATCACTTTTAAACCCATTTCCACCTTTTTTTCCCTTCTCTTCCTCTTACTTTTTTTTCACGTTTTTTTACGTTTTTCTCCTTTTCGCCTCTTTTCTGGGCGTATTATTCTTCTTTTTCTTCTTTTTTTTCGTCTAATGCATACCCCATCAGTGCAGCAATGCTTATTCAATACCGCCAGCAGATGGAGACACTGGGGGATAATTTTCTAAGGATTTATACTGATTTTTCCTGTCTGAATTTGTCGCACAGAAAGTTGCAGGCCAAATATGTGCGACATTTCTGCGACTTTAGCTTCTAGAGCATTTTTACAACATTATACATAGGTGCTGAATACATAAAAAGCGACTGTTCAGCGACAGACAAGTCGCATCGGCTGAAAGTAGGCCAGAATGTCAGTCCATGTTGGAGCAGGTTTAGATACAGTCTAAAGCATAGATCTCAAAGTCTGTGCACAGAATTTAGCAAGGGCCTCGCACCTTCTGATGCATCAGGTAGGTGCACAATAGCATAGCCTAACCCTCTGTACTTTGGTCTATATTGATGCGGGACATAGACAGCCAGCTGATGACCAATCCATTAGTGCAATGGATGGCTGGAAGCATTTGTCTTTGCCTTTGCAATACCACAGAAGCAATGCATGGTCAATGTACAGCAATGACACACCTGTGTGAACAGCCAGGAGACCCCCCCCCCCCCCCCCCCATGTTATGTTACATAGTTACATAGTTAGTACGGTCGAAAAAAGACATATGTCCATCAAGTTCAACCAGGGAATTAAGGGGTAGGGGTGTGGCGCGATATTGGGGAAGGGATGAGATTTTATATTTCTTCATAAGCATTAATCTTATTTTGTCAATTAGGAACATTCAGCACCCACCCGCTATCAAGGCAGCTGCCTATCATGTCATGCCCTACCTGCACAGGTGTGCTGGCTACTCAAATGATCCAATTAAGGAGGCCATTTAGTCAGCAGCAGCAGAAGTCCTGTGCCTGGACGCTCCAACAGCGGCCAGACACAAGCAGAAGCAGAAGCAGCAGAAGCAGCAGCAGCACCACCTTTTGCTTTTTGGCTGCAGAAGCAGCAGCAGCAAGGCCCACAGGGCTGGCTAGCTGGCTAGCCAGCAAGCAAGCAGGTAGCAATGAAAGTAGGAATCTTTCTTTTTAACCCTGTAAGGGGGTGGTGCACTGTACCCGAAGATACTGCCATATCGGGTCAATGCATAGGGCGACGGAAGCAAGCTTCGAAATCAGCCCCCGTTCTCAAAAATCCATTTAATATATGGTCCCCAGATAGGGGACGTATCAGATATTAAACTGATAAGAACAGATACTACACTTGATCTTAGCCAAAAGGCCGAGAAGCGATAACCGTGAAAGGGGCGGGCCCAACAAGGTCCCCTTCATGGGCACTATCACTGCTTGCTGTCAGGGAGGCTGCCAGACAATTTTCCATGCACACTCTGGGCTGGGGGGCAGTCAACCACCAGTACACACAGCAGAACCTAAACCCATACCATTATTGCTAAGCAGCAAGACAGGGGCCCATTGCACTCCCACGGGGCCTTTTTAAATGCAATCCATAACCCGGATTTGCCAGGAACCCTTCTTACTCCTCCTACTTGCATGTGACACTGGGCTTAGGATCTGCATAGGAAACACACACACAAGCACACACCTACCTTTGTTGCCTGCAGATGCCTCCTTGGCTGTCCCCAAACGGTATCAAACCAACACCCACGGGAAGCTGTAAGCATAGAGGACATGCCTGCACCCCATTGGACTTACCTGTGTGGGTTAAATCCGGGTTATTTGACAACCTATGGCGGTGATGGTTCTGCTCAGGCAGAGCAGTGCTGATGCTCCTCATAAAGCTGTCGCTGCTGTGAAGGTTCTAGGTGACATCACAAATCCCTATGGTTACATACACAACAAAGCTGGGTTGTTGTTGTTTACACTCTGCAAGGCCTGTGGAAGTGAGTGACATCATAGCACTGTAGTTCTGAGGGTTGTAGATGGATGCAACAATCTCCTGTTGCTTCTATGAAGGCCGTAATAGACGACATCACCAAACAGCTCCATAGTCACATACACAGCAAAGGAGAGATGTTGTTTACACCTAGTGATGTCAGTGGTATTGAGTGACATCATAGCACAGTGCTAAGGCTCCTGGGCCTGGACACAGCAGCGGCTGCAATATCTCAACGGAGAATACGTTTATATATATGTGTGTGTGTGCGCGTATATATATATATATATATATATATATATATATATATATATTTCTCCGCCGAAATCACTTTTAAACCCATTTCCACCTTTTTTTCCCTTCTCTTCCTCTTACTTTTTTTTCACGTTTTTTTACGTTTTTCTCCTTTTCGCCTCTTTTCTGGGCGTATTATTCTTCTTTTTCTTCTTTTTTTTCGTCTAATGCATACCCCATCAGTGCAGCAATGCTTATTCAATACCGCCAGCAGATGGAGACACTGGGGGATAATTTTCTAAGGATTTATACTGATTTTTCCTGTCTGAATTTGTCGCACAGAAAGTTGCAGGCCAAATATGTGCGACATTTCTGCGACTTTAGCTTCTAGAGCATTTTTACAACATTATACATAGGTGCTGAATACATAAAAAGCGACTGTTCAGCGACAGACAAGTCGCATCGGCTGAAAGTAGGCCAGAATGTCAGTCCATGTTGGAGCAGGTTTAGATACAGTCTAAAGCATAGATCTCAAAGTCTGTGCACAGAATTTAGCAAGGGCCTCGCACCTTCTGATGCATCAGGTAGGTGCACAATAGCATAGCCTAACCCTCTGTACTTTGGTCTATATTGATGCGGGACATAGACAGCCAGCTGATGACCAATCCATTAGTGCAATGGATGGCTGGAAGCATTTGTCTTTGCCTTTGCAATACCACAGAAGCAATGCATGGTCAATGTACAGCAATGACACACCTGTGTGAACAGCCAGGAGACCCCCCCCCCCCCCCCCCCCATGTTATGTTACATAGTTACATAGTTAGTACGGTCGAAAAAAGACATATGTCCATCAAGTTCAACCAGGGAATTAAGGGGTAGGGGTGTGGCGCGATATTGGGGAAGGGATGAGATTTTATATTTCTTCATAAGCATTAATCTTATTTTGTCAATTAGGAACATTCAGCACCCACCCGCTATCAAGGCAGCTGCCTATCATGTCATGCCCTACCTGCACAGGTGTGCTGGCTACTCAAATGATCCAATTAAGGAGGCCATTTAGTCAGCAGCAGCAGAAGTCCTGTGCCTGGACGCTCCAACAGCGGCCAGACACAAGCAGAAGCAGAAGCAGCAGAAGCAGCAGCAGCACCACCTTTTGCTTTTTGGCTGCAGAAGCAGCAGCAGCAAGGCCCACAGGGCTGGCTAGCTGGCTAGCCAGCAAGCAAGCAGGTAGCAATGAAAGTAGGAATCTTTCTTTTTAACCCTGTAAGGGGGTGGTGCACTGTACCCGAAGATACTGCCATATCGGGTCAATGCATAGGGCGACGGAAGCAAGCTTCGAAATCAGCCCCCGTTCTCAAAATTCCATTTAATATATGGTCCCCAGATAGGGGACGTATCAGATATTAAACTGATAAGAACAGATACTACACTTGATCTTAGCCAAAAGGCCGAGAAGCGATAACCGTGAAAGGGGCGGGCCCAACAAGGTCCCCTTCATGGGCACTATCACTGCTTGCTGTCAGGGAGGCTGCCAGACAATTTTCCATGCACACTCTGGGCTGGGGGGCAGTCAACCACCAGTACACACAGCAGAACCTAAACCCATACCATTATTGCTAAGCAGCAAGACAGGGGCCCATTGCACTCCCACGGGGCCTTTTTAAATGCAATCCATAACCCGGATTTGCCAGGAACCCTTCTTACTCCTCCTACTTGCATGTGACACTGGGCTTAGGATCTGCATAGGAAACACACACACAAGCACACACCTACCTTTGTTGCCTGCAGATGCCTCCTTGGCTGTCCCCAAACGGTATCAAACCAACACCCACGGGAAGCTGTAAGCATAGAGGACATGCCTGCACCCCATTGGACTTACCTGTGTGGGTTAAATCCGGGTTATTTGACAACCTATGGCGGTGATGGTTCTGCTCAGGCAGAGCAGTGCTGATGCTCCTCATAAAGCTGTCGCTGCTGTGAAGGTTCTAGGTGACATCACAAATCCCTATGGTTACATACACAACAAAGCTGGGTTGTTGTTGTTTACACTCTGCAAGGCCTGTGGAAGTGAGTGACATCATAGCACTGTAGTTCTGAGGGTTGTAGATGGATGCAACAATCTCCTGTTGCTTCTATGAAGGCCGTAATAGACGACATCACCAAACAGCTCCATAGTCACATACACAGCAAAGGAGAGATGTTGTTTACACCTAGTGATGTCAGTGGTATTGAGTGACATCATAGCACAGTGCTAAGGCTCCTGGGCCTGGACACAGCAGCGGCTGCAATATCTCAACGGAGAATACGTTTATATATATGTGTGTGTGTGCGCGTATATATATATATATATATATATATATATATATATATATATATATTTCTCCGCCGAAATCACTTTTAAACCCATTTCCACCTTTTTTTCCCTTCTCTTCCTCTTACTTTTTTTTCACGTTTTTTTACGTTTTTCTCCTTTTCGCCTCTTTTCTGGGCGTATTATTCTTCTTTTTCTTCTTTTTTTTCGTCTAATGCATACCCCATCAGTGCAGCAATGCTTATTCAATACCGCCAGCAGATGGAGACACTGGGGGATAATTTTCTAAGGATTTATACTGATTTTTCCTGTCTGAATTTGTCGCACAGAAAGTTGCAGGCCAAATATGTGCGACATTTCTGCGACTTTAGCTTCTAGAGCATTTTTACAACATTATACATAGGTGCTGAATACATAAAAAGCGACTGTTCAGCGACAGACAAGTCGCATCGGCTGAAAGTAGGCCAGAATGTCAGTCCATGTTGGAGCAGGTTTAGATACAGTCTAAAGCATAGATCTCAAAGTCTGTGCACAGAATTTAGCAAGGGCCTCGCACCTTCTGATGCATCAGGTAGGTGCACAATAGCATAGCCTAACCCTCTGTACTTTGGTCTATATTGATGCGGGACATAGACAGCCAGCTGATGACCAATCCATTAGTGCAATGGATGGCTGGAAGCATTTGTCTTTGCCTTTGCAATACCACAGAAGCAATGCATGGTCAATGTACAGCAATGACACACCTGTGTGAACAGCCAGGAGACCCCCCCCCCCCCCCCCATGTTATGTTACATAGTTACATAGTTAGTACGGTCGAAAAAAGACATATGTCCATCAAGTTCAACCAGGGAATTAAGGGGTAGGGGTGTGGCGCGATATTGGGGAAGGGATGAGATTTTATATTTCTTCATAAGCATTAATCTTATTTTGTCAATTAGGAACATTCAGCACCCACCCGCTATCAAGGCAGCTGCCTATCATGTCATGCCCTACCTGCACAGGTGTGCTGGCTACTCAAATGATCCAATTAAGGAGGCCATTTAGTCAGCAGCAGCAGAAGTCCTGTGCCTGGACGCTCCAACAGCGGCCAGACACAAGCAGAAGCAGAAGCAGCAGAAGCAGCAGCAGCACCACCTTTTGCTTTTTGGCTGCAGAAGCAGCAGCAGCAAGGCCCACAGGGCTGGCTAGCTGGCTAGCCAGCAAGCAAGCAGGTAGCAATGAAAGTAGGAATCTTTCTTTTTAACCCTGTAAGGGGGTGGTGCACTGTACCCGAAGATACTGCCATATCGGGTCAATGCATAGGGCGACGGAAGCAAGCTTCGAAATCAGCCCCCGTTCTCAAAAATCCATTTAATATATGGTCCCCAGATAGGGGACGTATCAGATATTAAACTGATAAGAACAGATAAGGTTTCAACAAAATTTTATTGAATAAATAAGAAACCATACAAAATTTAAAATGCAAAATAATAAAAGGTTCACAAAAGTTTTAAAATACAAATAATAAAACCAGTAATAAAAGGAGAAAAAATAAAAATGGCAGGATAAAACATTATACAAATGTCATAAAAACTGATTATATTGTTATTTCGTTCCATAGAGGCAGACACCACATGGATGCTGCCTCGCTGGCCCCCAACTGTTTCTTGTCTCTTAGGTAATAGATGTACATCTCACTCAGGGCCAGCTTTATACAGTTTTTAACATCAATAAAATCATGTTTAAAAAGTAAGATGTTCCTAACTTTCCAGATGGCATTTTTAAAACAATTAATAATCATCCAGCAGATCATCTGCTGTTTAAAATTGGGGCAGTTAAAAAGACCGTAAAAAACACATTCGTGATTAAAATCTTTTAGGCCGCAGGCCCACTTCAAAAGTGGGCCTACCTTCCTCCAAAGCTCCCGTGCAAAAGGGCAGTTCCAAAATATGTGCAGCACCGTTTCGTCCACTCCGCAGCCATCTCTCGGGCACTTGGCTCTCGCCACCAGTCCTCGCCTGTGCTGGAACTCACGAGTAGGGAGGCACTGGTGGACGATTGCCCAGGCAAGATCCCTGTGTACATTCGCCAGAAACTTCCCGTACACGTTCCGCCATACCTTTTTGGATCTTGCCTGTGTGAAATTGGACACTGCCAGGGTAACCTCACTCCGCCTGAGGACCTTTGATACCTTTCTCTGGTCCCCCAGTATGTCAGGCTCCAAATCTTGGAGACCTAGGAGCCTGACTGTCTTTTCCAACACCACATAATGTTTTGGGGGACACAGAAGCACCGGAGCGTTCAGAGGGATGCGCAACCATCTTTTAAAAACCATGCCCGCAGCGTACCTTAAAAAGCAGCTAAAAATGCCATCGGATTTAATAATTTTAAAACAGAAACAGAAATACTTTATGTAAAAGAAAGTAAAAAGGTTAGGAACATCTTTCCCGCCATTATCTTTACTTTTGTACATAAAATCACGCTTTAATTTCTCCATTTTTGAACCCCATAAAAAAGTAAAAACAATTCTAGTTACTTTTTTAATGTATAAAATAGATGGAGGAAATACCATGGCAATGTATAGCATAATAGGGAGTAAAACCATCTTTATTATTAAAATCTTCCCCTCCATGGTAAGGTTTCTAAGATTCCACATTAAAATCTTCTTCTCCATCTTAGCTATAGCTGAATCCCAGTTAGGGCTCCCATCATTGACCTGGTTAAAAACAATACCTAAAACTTTAATTTGATCCTGTTGCATTGTGACTCCTGGGGTGATGGATGAATCCCAGGAGCCAATATAAAAACAGTCACATTTATCTGTGTTTAGCTTAAAACCAGAGACCTCGCAGAAATAGCTGGTGTTCCTCAATGCCCCCCTCATGGATGGAGAGTCCGGGCACAGTATGGTGACATCATCCATGTACCCCAACACCTTTAGATGGGTCCCTCCTCCACCAGGTATCGGTACGCCTCTTACTACCCGGTCTTTTCTGAGGAGGGCCATCAGTGGTTCGATTGCGCAAATAAAAAGGAGTGGGGACAGGGGGCAGCCCTGTTTGACACCTGATAAAAGAGGAACACCGCTGGTTAAAAAGCCATTAACAGAGACTTGACTAAAACAGGATCGGTATAAAAGCATGATTCGGCTTAAAATCGTTTCAGGCACTGCCATCTTTTTAAGAACTAAAAACAGGTATTCATGGGAGACCCTATCAAAGGCTTTTTCAAAGTCTAAGGATAAAATTGCTACAGTTTGATTTCTATCCTTAAAATACCATAAAACATCTCTTAAAATATTTAGGGATTCAGCTATAGACCTTCCAGGTACCCCACAAACCTGATTTGGGTGAATTAATTTATGAATAAAAGGTTTAAAACGGACAGCTAATAACTTGGCTAAAACTTTATAATCGACATTTAAAAGTGTGATGGGGCGCCAATTTTTTAGCATATCCTTTTCACCCTTTTTAAAAAGTAATGATACAATCCCCCTCCTCCAGGAAGGGGGAAGTTCATTAACAATAAAAGTTTCTTTATACAATAAAACCATATCATCCTTTAAAATATCCCAAAAAGCTAAATAAAATTCGATGGGTAAACCATCTTCCCCAGGGGCCTTCCCACTAGAAAAACTTTTAAAAACAAATAAAAGTTCATCTAAGTTAAGATCACGGGATAAAACCTCCTGGTCTAAAACATCTAGCTTAAAATCAAGGGAATTAAGAACATGTTCTAAAAAGGATGGATTAAGATCTTTCTTATTAAAAAGAAGCTGGTAGAAGTTAAAAACTGCATCTAACATGCCTTTTGGAGTGGATTCACCCTCAAGGTTTTGGATGATATCCCTCCTATTCATCACTTTTTTAAAAAAGAAACGGGAACATTTCTCGCCCTCCTCCAGGTGCTGCACATGTGAGTTAAAAATGATTTGTTTCCCTTTCTTTTCTATGGCATGTTTTATTTCAGTTTTAAGGTTTAAAATATCATTTTCTACATCCATACCAGCTTCTTTCAATTTAAAAAGTACATTTAAACGCATGTTAAGAACATAAAACCACTGTTTTTCCATTTTTGCCTTCTTCTTACCTGCTTTGATAAAAAAAAATCTGATTTTAGATTTGGTGCCCTCCCACCAGTGCAGCATAGGCTCGTGGGGTTTTCTTTGTGATTGCCAGCATTGGTAGGTCCGCACAAACTCCTCTTTTATCTCAGGGTCCTCTAGGAGTGTGGTGTTTAATCTCCAGAGGCCCCTTTTTGCTTTTTGCTCCCCCTCTAGCTCCAGGCCCACCAAGAGGAGCTTATGATCAGAGAAGATATTCTGCTCGAGCGTGCATTTCAGGGGTTTAAAAGCTCTAGAGGAAAAAATAAAATCGATTCTGGAGCTCACTCTTCCATTGGACCATGTGGCGCCCGGGTCCTCCGGCAAGAGATCCTTCCAGCAATCTTTCAAATTAAAATCATCAATAAAATTTTTAAGCAGGTAAGAAGTGCGGTCTTTACGATTAATATCCCCACCCTGCCGGTGTTCCCCATCACGTATGCAGTTAAAATCACCTCCCACCAGCAGGGGGGAAGACCCAACACAAAACAGTGGTAAAATTTCAAATAGTTCTGCCCGCTCCTGTTTATCAGGAGGGGCATACACATTTAAAACACGAATTAAAAGTCCATTAAAATATAGATGAATTAAAAGAGCTCTGCCAGGCACAATCTCAGTTACTGTATGAATAGAAAAGGACTGGCCTCGGCAGAGCAGCCCAACACCCACAGAACGACAGTCATTTGCACCGGACCATATGGATGGGCCCAGCTTCCAGTCTTCTTTTAAGTCTTTATAGTCCATTTTACTAGGGATTCCACATTCTTGTAGCAGGCAAAGGTCAAAGTCACATGTCTCTAGATAAGAAAATAAAGCAGCCCTGCGATCAGGGCTCTTTAAGGACCTCACATTGAGTGAGGCAATTTTTACAGGGATAGGCATAGTTTATGGAGAGTCCGTGCTTGGAGAATCAAAGTCAATAATAAGCTGCGTACCGTCATCCCCCGCCTGCGGGGTCATCAGCTCCTTGATGTTCTGAGGGTCGGAGCTTGAGATCGATGATGCCCCGACCCTGAGCTCGCTCTCGTCCGAACTACGGCACGCCGCTTTCCTTTGAATGTCTTCCTCTTCTTCTTCTCTTTGTCTTTTAAATGTCACACTGCTGTCCATATCCTCTGTGTTGCTCTCACTCGATGTAATCTCTGGCCCCCGGCTGATGGATCTGCGTCTTCTTTCATCTTTTGACGACTGGAACTGCTGCACAGGGGCCTGTGAGGCCTCTTTTCCGGAACCTTTGCCGCTACCTTGGGAAGTTTTCATCGCTTGTTCCCCAGCAAGCGTTGCTGAGGACTGTTGCTCCAACTTCCCCATCGATCGACGATGGCCAGTTTTACCCACCGGGTCCACTGCTGGCGGGGCAGCAAACCCTGGTTTGGCGCCACTTGTCTTCTTGGCCCTGTCCTGTATAGGCGGAGTAACAGGACCGGGCTCAGACCTGGCCACCTGGCTCCCCTTCCGGCGGGCTTTCACCGGGGCCTCTTCGTCCGGAGCAGGGCGACCCTGGGCCAAGCCAGTACCTGGCTTATGCTGCAATTTTGGGTCCACCTCTGCCCCCACCGAGGCCCGTCGGCTGCCACCCGCCACAGGTGAGCCCCCTTCAGAAGTTTCGGCGGGCTCTTGAGCCAGGTAGGAAGTCGATCGACGTCTTTCAATTCCCCGGGCAGTAAACTCGATCACCCGCCCGGGCTTCGTGGAATCCCCATGGCCTCCCCCTAGCACTACCAACGGTGGGCCCCCCGATGGAGCACCAGAGGTCTTGGGCCTGGACCCATCAGTACCTGCCATCTGGGGTTTGGGCATCTTAAAAAAGGACGTCTTTTGTCCTGTCCCCTCTTTGGGTGGGCCCAGCCTTGACCCACCCATCGTAGTTTTTGCTTTATGGGGACAGGAATTAAAATCGTGATTTTCCTCTCCGCAGAGGTTGCACCTTATCGTATGGCTACATCTTGAGGCTATGTGACCTTCTTGGCCACACCTATTGCAGCGAATCACACGCTCCGCGCCGCAGGTCTCCTGGGTGTGGCCAAACCTCAAGCAATTTCGGCAATACATAGGCATTTGAGGATAGAACAGGAAGCCCCGAACTCTCCCGATGGCAAAATTTGGGGGCGGATGGCAAAGACCCCCAATACCACCGGGATCCTTACGGAGCTTGACCCAGAACTTCCTCTTGCCGTTCCAGAACCGCACGGAGTTCAAGATTTTGTTTGCGAATCGCACCTCTTCGCAGTATCGCCGAAGAAAAGTGGCTATATCCTCCGTGGTCACATGAGGGCTGTGCATAGCCACCACCAACGGTATATGTTCCTCACCATAGAGGAACTGGAACGAAAGACCGTCGAGTCGATCGTCCCTCTGGTCCGCACCAGACAAGGTTGCATAGATGTTATCGCAACACGCCGTGGCCGTGAAGGTGACGGTATACAGGCCACGGCTTTCCTGGTCATTTAGACACAGGATGTCCTCCCTATTGAGGCGGAAGTAGTCAAGAAGAATCACCTCCGCAATGAAGCGGAGGTTCTTCAACTGACGATGGCTCTCCGACACCTCTATGCGGATGGTATTTCGCATCGACATTTCCCCAGAGGGGAAAGCCCAGGAGAACGGCATCTTCCACACCCAGGGACTAAGCCCCTTCCCCAATAGCAGCAGGGGCTCGGAATCCCGCTATAAAAGCGGAACCCTTACCCAAGGCAGAGGTCGGGGGTACCCTAGGTGCTTCCGAAGCTACAGGTAACGCTCAACGTACCGAAAATGCCTTCTGAGACACAAGGTCCCAGAGACAGGGGGATCGCAACCCGTTGTCTGTGGACTAAGCCCGCTCCCCAATAGCAGCAAGGGGGTGAAGTCGCTCCGTAAGGAGAGACAATCCCCCAAGGCCGAGAAGCGGGGTACCACAGACACCTTCCGACCAGACCAAATGCAGATACTACACTTGATCTTAGCCAAAAGGCCGAGAAGCGATAACCGTGAAAGGGGCGGGCCCAACAAGGTCCCCTTCATGGGCACTATCACTGCTTGCTGTCAGGGAGGCTGCCAGACAATTTTCCATGCACACTCTGGGCTGGGGGGCAGTCAACCACCAGTACACACAGCAGAACCTAAACCCATACCATTATTGCTAAGCAGCAAGACAGGGGCCCATTGCACTCCCACGGGGCCTTTTTAAATGCAATCCATAACCCGGATTTGCCAGGAACCCTTCTTACTCCTCCTACTTGCATGTGACACTGGGCTTAGGATCTGCATAGGAAACACACACACAAGCACACACCTACCTTTGTTGCCTGCAGATGCCTCCTTGGCTGTCCCCAAACGGTATCAAACCAACACCCACGGGAAGCTGTAAGCATAGAGGACATGCCTGCACCCCATTGGACTTACCTGTGTGGGTTAAATCCGGGTTATTTGACAACCTATGGCGGTGATGGTTCTGCTCAGGCAGAGCAGTGCTGATGCTCCTCATAAAGCTGTCGCTGCTGTGAAGGTTCTAGGTGACATCACAAATCCCTATGGTTACATACACAACAAAGCTGGGTTGTTGTTGTTTACACTCTGCAAGGCCTGTGGAAGTGAGTGACATCATAGCACTGTAGTTCTGAGGGTTGTAGATGGATGCAACAATCTCCTGTTGCTTCTATGAAGGCCGTAATAGACGACATCACCAAACAGCTCCATAGTCACATACACAGCAAAGGAGAGATGTTGTTTACACCTAGTGATGTCAGTGGTATTGAGTGACATCATAGCACAGTGCTAAGGCTCCTGGGCCTGGACACAGCAGCGGCTGCAATATCTCAACGGAGAATACGTTTATATATATGTGTGTGTGTGCGCGTATATATATATATATATATATATATATATATATATATATATATTTCTCCGCCGAAATCACTTTTAAACCCATTTCCACCTTTTTTTCCCTTCTCTTCCTCTTACTTTTTTTTCACGTTTTTTTACGTTTTTCTCCTTTTCGCCTCTTTTCTGGGCGTATTATTCTTCTTTTTCTTCTTTTTTTTCGTCTAATGCATACCCCATCAGTGCAGCAATGCTTATTCAATACCGCCAGCAGATGGAGACACTGGGGGATAATTTTCTAAGGATTTATACTGATTTTTCCTGTCTGAATTTGTCGCACAGAAAGTTGCAGGCCAAATATGTGCGACATTTCTGCGACTTTAGCTTCTAGAGCATTTTTACAACATTATACATAGGTGCTGAATACATAAAAAGCGACTGTTCAGCGACAGACAAGTCGCATCGGCTGAAAGTAGGCCAGAATGTCAGTCCATGTTGGAGCAGGTTTAGATACAGTCTAAAGCATAGATCTCAAAGTCTGTGCACAGAATTTAGCAAGGGCCTCGCACCTTCTGATGCATCAGGTAGGTGCACAATAGCATAGCCTAACCCTCTGTACTTTGGTCTATATTGATGCGGGACATAGACAGCCAGCTGATGACCAATCCATTAGTGCAATGGATGGCTGGAAGCATTTGTCTTTGCCTTTGCAATACCACAGAAGCAATGCATGGTCAATGTACAGCAATGACACACCTGTGTGAACAGCCAGGAGACCCCCCCCCCCCCCCCCATGTTATGTTACATAGTTACATAGTTAGTACGGTCGAAAAAAGACATATGTCCATCAAGTTCAACCAGGGAATTAAGGGGTAGGGGTGTGGCGCGATATTGGGGAAGGGATGAGATTTTATATTTCTTCATAAGCATTAATCTTATTTTGTCAATTAGGAACATTCAGCACCCACCCGCTATCAAGGCAGCTGCCTATCATGTCATGCCCTACCTGCACAGGTGTGCTGGCTACTCAAATGATCCAATTAAGGAGGCCATTTAGTCAGCAGCAGCAGAAGTCCTGTGCCTGGACGCTCCAACAGCGGCCAGACACAAGCAGAAGCAGAAGCAGCAGAAGCAGCAGCAGCACCACCTTTTGCTTTTTGGCTGCAGAAGCAGCAGCAGCAAGGCCCACAGGGCTGGCTAGCTGGCTAGCCAGCAAGCAAGCAGGTAGCAATGAAAGTAGGAATCTTTCTTTTTAACCCTGTAAGGGGGTGGTGCACTGTACCCGAAGATACTGCCATATCGGGTCAATGCATAGGGCGACGGAAGCAAGCTTCGAAATCAGCCCCCGTTCTCAAAATTCCATTTAATATATGGTCCCCAGATAGGGGACGTATCAGATATTAAACTGATAAGAACAGATACTACACTTGATCTTAGCCAAAAGGCCGAGAAGCGATAACCGTGAAAGGGGCGGGCCCAACAAGGTCCCCTTCATGGGCACTATCACTGCTTGCTGTCAGGGAGGCTGCCAGACAATTTTCCATGCACACTCTGGGCTGGGGGGCAGTCAACCACCAGTACACACAGCAGAACCTAAACCCATACCATTATTGCTAAGCAGCAAGACAGGGGCCCATTGCACTCCCACGGGGCCTTTTTAAATGCAATCCATAACCCGGATTTGCCAGGAACCCTTCTTACTCCTCCTACTTGCATGTGACACTGGGCTTAGGATCTGCATAGGAAACACACACACAAGCACACACCTACCTTTGTTGCCTGCAGATGCCTCCTTGGCTGTCCCCAAACGGTATCAAACCAACACCCACGGGAAGCTGTAAGCATAGAGGACATGCCTGCACCCCATTGGACTTACCTGTGTGGGTTAAATCCGGGTTATTTGACAACCTATGGCGGTGATGGTTCTGCTCAGGCAGAGCAGTGCTGATGCTCCTCATAAAGCTGTCGCTGCTGTGAAGGTTCTAGGTGACATCACAAATCCCTATGGTTACATACACAACAAAGCTGGGTTGTTGTTGTTTACACTCTGCAAGGCCTGTGGAAGTGAGTGACATCATAGCACTGTAGTTCTGAGGGTTGTAGATGGATGCAACAATCTCCTGTTGCTTCTATGAAGGCCGTAATAGACGACATCACCAAACAGCTCCATAGTCACATACACAGCAAAGGAGAGATGTTGTTTACACCTAGTGATGTCAGTGGTATTGAGTGACATCATAGCACAGTGCTAAGGCTCCTGGGCCTGGACACAGCAGCGGCTGCAATATCTCAACGGAGAATACGTTTATATATATGTGTGTGTGTGCGCGTATATATATATATATATATATATATATATATATATATATATATTCTCCGCCGAAATCACTTTTAAACCCATTTCCACCTTTTTTTCCCTTCTCTTCCTCTTACTTTTTTTTCACGTTTTTTTACGTTTTTCTCCTTTTCGCCTCTTTTCTGGGCGTATTATTCTTCTTTTTCTTCTTTTTTTTCGTCTAATGCATACCCCATCAGTGCAGCAATGCTTATTCAATACCGCCAGCAGATGGAGACACTGGGGGATAATTTTCTAAGGATTTATACTGATTTTTCCTGTCTGAATTTGTCGCACAGAAAGTTGCAGGCCAAATATGTGCGACATTTCTGCGACTTTAGCTTCTAGAGCATTTTTACAACATTATACATAGGTGCTGAATACATAAAAAGCGACTGTTCAGCGACAGACAAGTCGCATCGGCTGAAAGTAGGCCAGAATGTCAGTCCATGTTGGAGCAGGTTTAGATACAGTCTAAAGCATAGATCTCAAAGTCTGTGCACAGAATTTAGCAAGGGCCTCGCACCTTCTGATGCATCAGGTAGGTGCACAATAGCATAGCCTAACCCTCTGTACTTTGGTCTATATTGATGCGGGACATAGACAGCCAGCTGATGACCAATCCATTAGTGCAATGGATGGCTGGAAGCATTTGTCTTTGCCTTTGCAATACCACAGAAGCAATGCATGGTCAATGTACAGCAATGACACACCTGTGTGAACAGCCAGGAGACCCCCCCCCCCCCCCCCCATGTTATGTTACATAGTTACATAGTTAGTACGGTCGAAAAAAGACATATGTCCATCAAGTTCAACCAGGGAATTAAGGGGTAGGGGTGTGGCGCGATATTGGGGAAGGGATGAGATTTTATATTTCTTCATAAGCATTAATCTTATTTTGTCAATTAGGAACATTCAGCACCCACCCGCTATCAAGGCAGCTGCCTATCATGTCATGCCCTACCTGCACAGGTGTGCTGGCTACTCAAATGATCCAATTAAGGAGGCCATTTAGTCAGCAGCAGCAGAAGTCCTGTGCCTGGACGCTCCAACAGCGGCCAGACACAAGCAGAAGCAGAAGCAGCAGAAGCAGCAGCAGCACCACCTTTTGCTTTTTGGCTGCAGAAGCAGCAGCAGCAAGGCCCACAGGGCTGGCTAGCTGGCTAGCCAGCAAGCAAGCAGGTAGCAATGAAAGTAGGAATCTTTCTTTTTAACCCTGTAAGGGGGTGGTGCACTGTACCCGAAGATACTGCCATATCGGGTCAATGCATAGGGCGACGGAAGCAAGCTTCGAAATCAGCCCCCGTTCTCAAAAATCCATTTAATATATGGTCCCCAGATAGGGGACGTATCAGATATTAAACTGATAAGAACAGATACTACACTTGATCTTAGCCAAAAGGCCGAGAAGCGATAACCGTGAAAGGGGCGGGCCCAACAAGGTCCCCTTCATGGGCACTATCACTGCTTGCTGTCAGGGAGGCTGCCAGACAATTTTCCATGCACACTCTGGGCTGGGGGGCAGTCAACCACCAGTACACACAGCAGAACCTAAACCCATACCATTATTGCTAAGCAGCAAGACAGGGGCCCATTGCACTCCCACGGGGCCTTTTTAAATGCAATCCATAACCCGGATTTGCCAGGAACCCTTCTTACTCCTCCTACTTGCATGTGACACTGGGCTTAGGATCTGCATAGGAAACACACACACAAGCACACACCTACCTTTGTTGCCTGCAGATGCCTCCTTGGCTGTCCCCAAACGGTATCAAACCAACACCCACGGGAAGCTGTAAGCATAGAGGACATGCCTGCACCCCATTGGACTTACCTGTGTGGGTTAAATCCGGGTTATTTGACAACCTATGGCGGTGATGGTTCTGCTCAGGCAGAGCAGTGCTGATGCTCCTCATAAAGCTGTCGCTGCTGTGAAGGTTCTAGGTGACATCACAAATCCCTATGGTTACATACACAACAAAGCTGGGTTGTTGTTGTTTACACTCTGCAAGGCCTGTGGAAGTGAGTGACATCATAGCACTGTAGTTCTGAGGGTTGTAGATGGATGCAACAATCTCCTGTTGCTTCTATGAAGGCCGTAATAGACGACATCACCAAACAGCTCCATAGTCACATACACAGCAAAGGAGAGATGTTGTTTACACCTAGTGATGTCAGTGGTATTGAGTGACATCATAGCACAGTGCTAAGGCTCCTGGGCCTGGACACAGCAGCGGCTGCAATATCTCAACGGAGAATACGTTTATATATATGTGTGTGTGTGCGCGTATATATATATATATATATATATATATATATATATATATATATATTCTCCGCCGAAATCACTTTTAAACCCATTTCCACCTTTTTTTCCCTTCTCTTCCTCTTACTTTTTTTTCACGTTTTTTTACGTTTTTCTCCTTTTCGCCTCTTTTCTGGGCGTATTATTCTTCTTTTTCTTCTTTTTTTTCGTCTAATGCATACCCCATCAGTGCAGCAATGCTTATTCAATACCGCCAGCAGATGGAGACACTGGGGGATAATTTTCTAAGGATTTATACTGATTTTTCCTGTCTGAATTTGTCGCACAGAAAGTTGCAGGCCAAATATGTGCGACATTTCTGCGACTTTAGCTTCTAGAGCATTTTTACAACATTATACATAGGTGCTGAATACATAAAAAGCGACTGTTCAGCGACAGACAAGTCGCATCGGCTGAAAGTAGGCCAGAATGTCAGTCCATGTTGGAGCAGGTTTAGATACAGTCTAAAGCATAGATCTCAAAGTCTGTGCACAGAATTTAGCAAGGGCCTCGCACCTTCTGATGCATCAGGTAGGTGCACAATAGCATAGCCTAACCCTCTGTACTTTGGTCTATATTGATGCGGGACATAGACAGCCAGCTGATGACCAATCCATTAGTGCAATGGATGGCTGGAAGCATTTGTCTTTGCCTTTGCAATACCACAGAAGCAATGCATGGTCAATGTACAGCAATGACACACCTGTGTGAACAGCCAGGAGACCCCCCCCCCCCCCCCCATGTTATGTTACATAGTTACATAGTTAGTACGGTCGAAAAAAGACATATGTCCATCAAGTTCAACCAGGGAATTAAGGGGTAGGGGTGTGGCGCGATATTGGGGAAGGGATGAGATTTTATATTTCTTCATAAGCATTAATCTTATTTTGTCAATTAGGAACATTCAGCACCCACCCGCTATCAAGGCAGCTGCCTATCATGTCATGCCCTACCTGCACAGGTGTGCTGGCTACTCAAATGATCCAATTAAGGAGGCCATTTAGTCAGCAGCAGCAGAAGTCCTGTGCCTGGACGCTCCAACAGCGGCCAGACACAAGCAGAAGCAGAAGCAGCAGAAGCAGCAGCAGCACCACCTTTTGCTTTTTGGCTGCAGAAGCAGCAGCAGCAAGGCCCACAGGGCTGGCTAGCTGGCTAGCCAGCAAGCAAGCAGGTAGCAATGAAAGTAGGAATCTTTCTTTTTAACCCTGTAAGGGGGTGGTGCACTGTACCCGAAGATACTGCCATATCGGGTCAATGCATAGGGCGACGGAAGCAAGCTTCGAAATCAGCCCCCGTTCTCAAAAATCCATTTAATATATGGTCCCCAGATAGGGGACGTATCAGATATTAAACTGATAAGAACAGATTTTTTTTTTTTTTTTTTTTTTTTTTAAACCTTCAGGTTTGGACATTAAAACATCAAAATCCAACTCCATACTTCGTCACTTAGACTTTCTGAAGTAAAGTCCAACTCATCATTAGGTCTTTCTTTTTATTTTCAATTTCAAACAAACATAAATACCATCACCAATTACAAACTTACAAGATATCTCCATTTCAAAAACTTCCATATCCCCTCAGCATCCTTATCCCCCAAATTCTTCCTATCACACAAATAAACAACATATAACCTATCTAGAATCATCTTAATACAACCCTCCACCGACACGTTTTTTCTTTTGAATACACATAAATTCCTAACATCCCAAAGTACTTCTTTAATAATGGCAAGCAACACAAAAAAAACCCTTTCCTTATCTCTCCCTACCATACTAAGTCCAAACATAGCCACATCATACGACATATACCTAATACCAGTCAATTCTTTAAACAGCAAACTCATCCCTTTCCACACACCTTGCGCCATTTCACAATTCCAAAATACATGCATCACACTCTCAATCCCATCACACCCATCTCTTGGACACCTCTCATACCTTCCAATCCCTCTATTTCTTTGAAATTCTCTTACCGGTAACGCACCATGCAAACTCTGCCATACTATCTCACGTTGTCTATTTGTTACTCCAACAGTCATTATACTCTTCCACACTCTCCCCACATCTACAGCTCTCACCATATTAATTGAACATTCAACTTCCTCTTTTTTAATGTACCCAATCATACTCTTTTTACTCACAAACACTTCTGGACCCACACCAATCAACCTATAATTCTCCAAAAATGTCACCACATATACATACCAACTAGGACACACAAAAGCATAAGGCACTCTCAAATCTCTTTCCAACCAACCCAATTTACATAACACACTGCCACCCAAATATCTCACCATACATGCACAACTCTTTTCACCTCCCATCATTCTTTTCAAAGCAAAAACAATATTCACACCCAGATACACATCAACATTCGGAAAGTCCATTCCTCCATTTTTACCATCTTTCATTACAATCTCTCTCTTAACTCTTTCCATCTTTGTACCCCACAAAAACACAAATAACATTCTTTTCACCTTTCGCAAAACCATATAACTTGGCGGAAACACAACAGCAACATATAACAGTATTGGCAAAATCATACTCTTCACTATCATAACCTTACCAACCATTGACAACTCTCTCAACCTCCAAAAATTCAATTTCTTTTGCACTCTCTTCCCCACATCCTCCCAACTATTTCTACCATCCAACCGTTCATCCATCTTCACCCCCAACACCTGAA